>NC_034013.1:3990673-4079071 GCF_000346465.2 Prunus persica | reverse complement strand
TCGTCTTCTGATACTCCTTGCTTTCCATCAAAAGAGATGCAAGCCTGGCCTCCACTCGCTGTCGAAGGAAAGTTCGCTTCTCAGGGAAATCTGAAGATCAGATGTGCCTGATCCTCTGCTTGATTTTCTTGCCTAAGAAGATCCGTCGGATTTATTGTGATAGCCTCTTCCTTTATCCGTAGAGCTTCAGAAGAAGAAGATGGGTTTCAAGAATGCGATAAAGAATAGAAATGGCTTCAGATGGCCTCTAAAGCATGAGCAATTGAATCAGTAGTTTCTGGGAGATATGATGAAGACATTGTCAATGCTTTGAACTACACAAGTCCTGCAGAAAGATATGTTAAAGAAACTGAAACAACGGCGGTTTTCTGTTCTACCGTCGTCTTTTCTCGTCGTCTATATTAAGTTACGATGGCGGTAGATTTATAATTACCGACGTAGATTATTTTGTTAAACGTCGTTAAGTGTACTACAACCGACGTGGATTTTAATTTTAAATTATAAATGGAGTTTTTTTTCCCGTATTCTTTCAGTTTTAGTTTTCAATTCCAAAGCGTGATAAATAGATTTTTCTTTCCCGAGGAAATTTAAAATGAGGGAAATTAATGTTCTAGAATTTGTAAACTAACACGACGCAATATTTGCAAATCTGTGTCATCTGTTAAGATTATGATGTGGAACAGAGTTCCATCTGGTAAGATTTCGTAACCCTTGGGATCTCAGACAAAACTGATTATGTCGGCGGTGTTCTATATAAACCGTCGTGGTTATTTCAATTCTTGTCATTAAGTAGATCTACCGACGTAGGATAAGAAAATCAAAGAAAAAAATTGTTAACAAAAATTCTTATTAAGACGACCGTTAAAATTAAAGGTACGACGTATAAAATGAATAAATACGACGATAAATTTTATTGTACGATTTAAAGATAACGTAGTAGAACTATACGAGAATGACGTCGATATATTTATATTTTCCGTCGTTGTAAATTAATTTAATACGGCGATATTTTGTATTTTAAAGCCGTGGATTTGTTTGTAATTATACGGCGTCTTATACGAAAACCTCGTCGTGTTATTTTATGAGTAAAAACGGCAGTTTTTATTGAAATCGTCGTCTTTACTTTCTACGTCGGTCGATTCATAACTTCTGCCGTTCTTTATTGGCATTGATTTTACACTGAGGAAATCTGTTTCAAATAGACGTCGGTTGTTTAATTATGTACGTCGTTGTTTTTGAACAGCCATTTGAAACTCCATTTTTTAGTTGTCTAAGGTTGTATTACACGACGGTGTTTTTAGAACCGTCGTCTTTTTATAAACCACGACGGTTTTCACTTAGACCGTCGTTGTTTTCTGGTCGTCTTTTTCACTTTTTGTAGTAGTGTCTGATTCTTCTTTACCATCATTTGTCACCAAACTTTTAAAATCCATTATCCTAAATTTGTTTGCTTCTTGTCTCCATCTTGGAAGAATAAAATGGTCAGGTAGTGTATCTATATCAAGGCGAACAAATACTTTCAACAAATGTCGACAAAGTATTCCAACAAACTCAAAATTTTGGCATTCACACATACCTTTGTATGTTTGCAAATTTAACTTCACCACAAACTCTTCATGCTCTCCAAGTTTTGTTTTCACTAGATATGCATGATATTCGTCGTCACATGGAATTTCTTCAACTTTGTAGAGAGTAACTTTACTCCATTCATCCTTAAACTTGTTGAAAACATTTCTAGTGTAAAACTTTGCTGCATGTTTCAAAAGGAATTCTCCTTCATTCACAATGCGATACTTGTGTTCTGATTCAAAATCTTCATCACTTTCTCTATCCATGATCCTCTTTAGTGCTTGCTCATATTTGACAACAAACTCTCTAAGATTTGTTGTCGGTGTGACGAATCCATCAAAAAAAGAATTAATACCCTCACTACGTCCAGTAGTGTTCATTCCTGCAAAAAATATGCCACGATTATAAACAGGAACCCAAGAAGAACGTATATCATATAAACTATTCAACCAGTCATCATTAGCCAATTCACATTCTTTCATCAATTCCTTCCACTTTTCTTCAAATTCCTCTATCTTGTATGTTGACCGAATACATTTCTTCATCTGAATTTTGAATTTGGACTTCTTGAAGTACACATGTGACAATTTTTCTGCAAACTTCTTTTTAATATGCCAGAGGCATAACCGATGGCGAGTGTTAGGAAAAATCTTGGCAATTGCTCCTTTCATTGCTAAGTCTTGATCAGTAATAATGGAAACTGGATGACGTCCTCCCATTGCTTCAAGCCATGTCTCAAACAACCACAAAAATGTCACCTCTGTCTCATCTTGTAAAAGTGCACATCCAAATTGTATTGATTGCAAATGGTGGTTTACTCCTGTGAATTGTGCAAATGGCATATCATACTTGTTTGTCCTATAGGTTGTGTCAAATGTGACTACATCTCCAAAATAGTTGTACGCCATGCGTGATCGAGCATCCACCCAAAAGAAATTAGCTGCCCTTCCGTTTTCATCACATTGAATGGCATAAAAAAATTGAGGATTCTCAGCTTGCTTCTTCCTAAAGTAAGTAAGGACTGACTGTGCATCACCTCCATCCAGTTGTCTATGCCGGACATTTCTCAAGTGGTTATAACAATCTCTATTGTTAAAACCAATATGCGGGCCACCAAAGATTGAAGGAACTTTTGCAATTGGCAAATTTTCTTCATGAAATGTTTCAGTCAGAATTTTAGCTGCTTTCGGCATAACCCTATTTGACTTCATTTTCATTCTTCTTTCCGGTGTAACTGGCTTGTGATTGTGAGAGTCTTGGAAACTTGAAACTTTCCATTTGTTTGACCATCTATCAAGCTTAATTCTCATACTTGCTTTGCATCCACATTTCACTGTAGAACAATTTTTACCCGTTCTCTTCATATTCTCAATCTCACTTATGTTTTTCTCATCATTCTCTTCTGAAGCCTTCTGTGATGTATTTTTGGGCACGTATTTTCCTTCATGTGCACAAACAAATTGTCTACTCGTTACCTCATCTAAACGCCTTCTTGTCTTGGAGGAAGATCGAGTTCTAATCCAGAATCCCTCTTGTCGGCCATACTCTTCATAATAGTTTCTTGCTTCTTCCATTGTGTCAAATACCATCCCTGAATAAGGCGCTTTTAATTGTGTCACTTTCTTTTTTGGAGTACTTGTTTCACCATTCTTCACTTGAATTATCTCCTCTACCTATTGAACATATATTAATCATTCTTAACGATGCAACTTAGAAAAATATTATACATATGTTAAACTTTCATATTGACACAAGATGAAATATAATGGAATAAACTTTCATACTGATTTTAAAAAATAATTCTTATGTTAAAAACAATCATTAATGGCACTACGAAATATTTTTTAACATAAGAATTCTTAATGGCCCAATAATTCAGCAATCCTAAGATCGTATAAACTTTCATATAACATCGTATTTATAAAAAATAAAATATAAAAAATTCAGCAATTCTAATTGTCTACAGGAAGAGCTACAACAAAGATTAAAAAAAATAAAAAAAATAGAAAAATAAAATCTCAGATGAAGGTAACATACCAAAGATATGCACTGAGAGTTGGAGGAAATATCTTGTGTGCGCTCCAACATTTTGATGAGGCAATATTGTATTCAGATATGAGAAATTGCTTTGACATAAAAGAACTATACTGAAGATGAATTCAGGGTTGCGTATATGCTGTGCATGAAGAAGGATGAAGAAGGAGGATGAAGAAGGATAAACTGAAAACAGTCCTTATTAGACCTTAATAAATATTTGAGATTAAAGAGGAGAAAGAGAGAGAGAGAGAGAGAGAGAGAGAGAGAGAGAGAGAGAGAGAGAGAGAGAGAGAGAGAGAGAGGCGTGCAAATGTGGGGTTTGGGTATTTAGTTTTTGGTGAGATTCTTTATTTATTAGATCCTAATAAATATTTGAGATTAAAGAGGCAGGAGAGATTACGTCTTCCAGCAAAAAGGTTGGAGAGAGAAAAATTTCCTTTTATTTTTATGAGAGAGAATAAAATTAATGATTGTCTATTTAAAAAAAATTAAAACTACTTGCCATGTAATATTTAATCTCAACCATTAAAAGTGAAGTAATCTAATGGCCCAAAAATTGTGTCAAAAACGTAGTGCCACGGATCCGCCCCCATATATATATAGACAATATTAGACTTTAACCTCCAAACCCTTCAACCTGACTTGCAAAATACCTACAAACTCCAGCCTCAATATTCCTTCAACTCGTGCTCCAATTCTCGGCCACAACTCCACAACTTCAAATCCTGCAGCAACACATCCATTCCGGACGCGGCCGCAATTTTCCAAATCCCTTAGCTCTTCCGGCCACGCCCAGCTGTCTCGCAAGCTCCTGTTTTTCCAGCGGTGCCCAGCCGTATCTCCCAAAACCCAACTCTCGACCGTCATTCCTTTAATACGACCGTGCCTATCTATCTTGCAAGCCCTGGCTGCCCAGCTCCGCGATTGAAAACCCAGTTGCACATAGTCTAGCCGCACCTCTCCAGCCAAGCTTGAACACAGCTCGGCCCATTCTTTCAACCACGTAGCCCGGTCCATCCTCCTAGCCACGTAACCCGCTCGCAACATCCTTGGATATCGGCCGCAACACTCCTTCCAGCTCCAAACCTGGCCGCCAAAACCCGATTGCCAAGTTTCAATGCCCCAAGCCCTTTGTCTCCATCAAGTGCTCAGGTTAGGTGGATTTTCACCACCCCCAAACACAGATAGGGCTCACATATCTAGTGATATCACACCATGTGGATTAAATAGTTTTTATTTTATTTTTTATTTTAAAATATTTTAAAAATGATATCTTGTGCATCTTGTGTGCTTGATTTGAAACTATTTGGGGGTTGGGTTAGGAAGAAGAGAGAGAGAGGACAGAGAGATACAGGGAGAATAGAGAGAGCGGGAGCGGGAGCCGTGGAGGGGGAGGGACATGGAAGGTGAAATTGGAGGTTTTTTTTATTATAAATTTTTTATTTTAAAATATGTATTTTTATTCAATTCACATGACGTGATATCATTAGATGGAATTTTGGATGGAATAGAACATAACAACATATAATACTTTTGAGCATGGTTGTTAACCTTAAGGACTACTAATAACACATGAAAACTTAAAACCCCATAGATGTTTTGTGATAAAAAGCCTTATTTTTATTTAAAAGATCGTGGAGGGAAAATACATGGAAGAAATGAGAGACGAGAGGGTAGACGACTAGTGTAGCGCGTGAAACAAAGACCATGGAACAATTTCGTAGTTAGGAGGAAAGAACCAAAGCCTAGAAGGAGGCTGAACTTCTGGCCCAGAAATTAACTGAGAGACTTAGTGAAAGTGAGCAAGCATACGAGTTTCACCAAAGCGAGCTTCTAAGGATTTCAAGGGCCGCAAGTATTAGAGGCCTACTTAAATTAGAATAGCCCCCAAAGTTTTTCACATAAGCACTAAGACGCACATAAGTCCTAGGATTAGAATACACATAATTGAATTCTAGGAGACAGTCACATCACATGTGTAGAACTTCAAGCACCGAGAATGGGTAAAATATTGCCTTTAGGTCATAACATGAATCTGCAAGCCCCTATCTCACATACAAGTCAGTGAATTCGATTTCAATTCACTCTTTTATGTATTTTACATTTGTCTATTAATATAATACTAGTATTCTTACATTACTAAATTTGTTTGGTATATTTAAATTTTTGTTAAATATGTATTATTTGATTAGTAGATGATAGATTGTTTTTCCAACAGTCTCCTAGCATACAACGAACATGATCTTATGATTGTAGCACTCCAAATCACAAGTTCCTAGCGAACCATGATTCTTTGAACTCTCTCAACTACAAACTCAATGAGACCCTACATTGATCTCTAAGAATAGTGCACTATCTGAATGAATATGCAAGTGTTAAAAGTTACTTTTAACATGTGTGAGACTTGCATATCTATAGACATTGACATTATGTACCAAAGTATGTGACTTTATCTGAAGAGGCAAGCGATGCATTTATTCACCTAAAAGATGCATAATTTCAAACTTGGATGGTCACATCTTTTCGATTTTAATAAACGAAAGTTTTAAAAAAATTCCAGCACCTGGAGAGACAGATAGATTAAGAGAGATATGTAATTTTTCCAATTTAGGATCAGGCACGGACTTTAGTACAACCTAACCTAGGTTACAGCCCGGGGGGCTTTTATTTTTTCTCAGCCTAAAATAACATTTAGCCCAACATGAATTTTCTTACTAACCTGGCTATAACGTTTAAGGATCTTAAATAATGGGGTTTTCACCTATGAGTGAAGGGGTTGAGTGTGGGCTTGGGCTGAGCTAAATGTTATTTATGGTTTTTAGTTCCTACAATCTATTGTCCAAGCCTAAAAACCCACCAAAAGCCATCAAATTTTCTTAATAGGTTTGTACGTAAAGTAAATTTAGCTCATCTAATTTGCAATTCCTGGACCCGTCCCTGTCTAAGATCGTGAGTCCTAATCTCCTTTAAGACATTTTCACTCATCTTCATGTATTCAATAACTCTTAATTTAAGCTATAGATCACCTTTTTCATGAAGTCGGGCAAGTTACATGGTGAAATTGGGATCTGATACAAAAATTTTAAGAGCCTATGGGTAGAACCTTCCCCTAAACATTGGCTTGTAACAAAAGGTGTTTAAGAACTCTTAAACCACTCTAGACTATTATTTTAAAAAATCATGGAGGGAAAATAAATGGAAGAAATGAGAGACGAGAAGAATAGATGACAAGTGCAAAGCGTGAAACAAAGGCCATGGAACAACTTTGTAGGAAGGAGGAAAGAGCCAAAGCCCAGCAGGAGGGGGCTGAACTTCTGGCCCAGAAATTTGCCGAGAGACTTGGTGAAAGTAAGCAACCACGAGTTTTACCAGGTGCAGATACAAGAGCGAGCTTCTAAGGATTTTGGGGCCCACAAGTGTTGGGTTAATAATTGCTGAAATGATCAAGTTTTTTATGTAGTGTAAGCAGATTGGGGATGCGCTTGTCCTGAATTTGGGTGCTTTGCAATTAGCATGGGTGTAATTTGGTATGCCAAATTGTAGGTCAGAGATTTCTAGTGGAAAGTATCTCCTACCACCTTGTCCCCAAGATTCCAATGAGTTTCTGAATCAGTGAGTGCTTTTTTTAACTGAAAAAGTTTGCTTACTTAATTAGTTGTGCATTTTTATAAATCTCGTGTGCTTGGAATTGCCTTATTAGATGCTCCAAGTATGGTTATGTGAGAAAAAAAACCAACTTTGAAGTTTACTCTTTGGCCCCGTTTGGTTCATGGGAAAGGAGACTTGGGAATGGGAGATCAATTGCTTTCCCATGTTTGGTAAGTCCAGGCATGGGAAACCGTTGTCTGGTCCATGAAAAAGTAAGGGGGAAAGTGAAGCCATCCTCCCAACTTGGGTTTTGTTTTCCCTCGTCATGGAAAAGTTTGGGAAAATGAGCCAATATTAAATAAACATTTTTCATGACTATTTTGTCCTCATTAACAATTTAGAATTACAATATATCATTAAATGCATTTTTTTATTTGATTTAATATAGGTATAATTGAAAATTTATACAAACTTTGTTTTCCATTCCTACTCAAAACAAACGTGGGAAATGAAATAAAGTGATATCTCCTGGTTAGTTTCCCAGCATTACCAAACGTGGGAAAAGAATCTTCCATTTCTCATCCCTTGGGAAATGACATGGGAAATGATTTCCCATCAAATTCATTCCGTGAAACAACGGGGCCTTTGAGATGGTTATGTTGACTTGCAAACACTGATTTTGACCTTTTCTTTTTCACTCTGTTATGGATGTAGTATTTAGAAAAAAAGGAGTCTGAACTACTAGCTTCCTGCAAAGCTGGTTTGCTTGATTTCATAGCTTCTGCCCTACCTGCTTCTCATACGTCAAATGAAGAGGCTAAATTTGCAGAGGGTGATAATACTGAAGATCTTCCCATAACTCAGTCCTTGGGAAAATCTAGACCATTAGATGAATCGTGCATCCATTAGTGTGTTTGTAACGCTTTGTTGTACTAGTGGTATCTTTGATCATGACATAATTGTAGTGAATGTTCCTATTCTATTTCAAACCTCTGATGTCCTTCCCTCTAATTTTGAAAACGTGGCAGCTGGAGCATTGAAAGTGTTGAACAATTTGGCTATTTTGGATCTTAAATTCATGCACAGAATGCTAGTAAGTCCATATTAACTTTTTCAATCTTTGTCTGGATGATAATGGCTACAAAACTTAGCTTCATTCTGATTCTTTATGCCCCTGAAAAGATTTTTCTATTTGTTTGTATAGTTTATTATTAATACCTAGTCCAAGACTCCAGACTAAAGTATTGAGTTAACTATAGATTATATCTTTATTTTTTGTAAGGCATTTTTCTTCTGAGTTTTGCCTGATCTATAGGGTACTGTGATCTTATGTCTTAGACTTGTATAAGAAAATGAGAGGGCATTGAGTAGCAGTTGATACTTTCTTACTTTTTGGGCAATTTTCTGGATATTAGAAAATTATGTATCATCAAACTTCATTCTCAAGGGGATTCAGAGAGCAGTTTACGCCACTTGAATTGTGCGTGGTTCATTATGTTCATTTTTGTATTTTTAACTTAAAAAATTCATAAATAATGAATAAAAAAAGAAAAAAAGGCACCGAAAATTTCTACAAAAACTCCTTGCGACATTATCTTCGACTACGATGAGTGATAATTAAATTTTGGACTTGGAAAATTTGAAGTAATAATTGGAGGAAGAGTTGTTGTAAAGGAGAGTAATGATTTTCAACATAATATTATTGTTAGCATCAAAACAAACTTGACATTGAGAAATTATTTGAATTTTACATGTCAAAGTATATTTTAAAGCTTAGCTGCAGTAGACTTTAGAGTTTACAAGGATGAAGCAATAGACATTAGAGTTTATAGCGATGAGTCTTACTCAATCCGTCTCCACTGATATAAGTTTGGACAAGAAAAAACAGGGAGAATGATCTTCTAATCATAAACTATGTGCATTGAGAAAGAAAAAAAAATTGCATATATAAGTTTCAAATTGAATAGAAAATATGAATAATGCTTACAATTCGGGATGAAGTGCTAATGGAACCCACCTACCCAAACACAATTCAGTATGACAATATTCTTCAAAAATTCACTTTAAAACTAATAAAATTCAAACAGCATCATCCTAAAAAATAACAGAAAAATAAAAAAACTGACCAGCACTCCTATTGAAGCCTGAAACAA
This sequence comes from Prunus persica, assembly GCF_000346465.2. Classification (NCBI taxonomy): domain Eukaryota; kingdom Viridiplantae; phylum Streptophyta; class Magnoliopsida; order Rosales; family Rosaceae; genus Prunus; species Prunus persica. The sequence continues at coordinate 4,069,724 of NC_034013.1, read as the reverse complement.
ATTGACACTGGCCTCCAACCCATACTCATGAATATAACAACAAAAATCAATCTCTAACACACCAAACCACATGCAACCTATGCAAAAACCTCCTCGTAATAGCAGACACAAGCTAACAAGAATCAAACTTGCATTTGATATGTGGCCTTGGCCATTTATCAAAATCCCCTACATTTTTGTTAGAAAACTCATTTTAGCAGTCATCCATTGTAATTTTCACGAACAAAAAAATTTCCCTAGAACAAAGAAACTCAACAAAAACAAAATGTGCTTGTTTGCATGTGTCAAAGTGGGAGAGAGACTAGCTTAATCAATTGATGTGTGGGGTTTCAAAATTAAACGTGTTCTCCATTTGCACAAAGCCAACAAATCTTCAAGAAACAAAATTGTAGGAAAAAAGAAAAAAGAATGGAACCTAATTTAGAATCCTCACCTTGCCTATAAATCCATCTACATAGAAATGGAAACTATAAGCCTGCACAAATTATTAATAAAGATTGGAAACTAAAGCTCAATTTCCTCTTCTCTTTCATCTCCTTCAAAACAGCACCTACAAACAAGACCTTATGCCCCAGCCCCAAATCAGATTACATGTATTTAATGAAGTTATTTTAATAGAGAGATGTTTCATAATTAGAAATCAGTGTTCCAAATTCCAAACAAAATAAAGAATGAATCCAAAACTAAAAACAAAATGAAAGTTCATAACCAAATGAACACATAGGGAAATTTAAAACTAGTGGTTCCATTAGAGTTTCCAATGAGATTCAAGTAAGAATGTGAAGTACCAACTAAAAATAGAGAGATTCAAACTAACATCCAAATAACAGAGCAAAGAATGAGCAACAAGCTAACATTCAGAATGGAGCAAGAAATAATCACTCGAGAATGGACAAGTCCCTACAAGAGAAAGCCCCAAAAAAGGAAACTGTAACAATAAAAAGAACAAATTAGAAAGAGATTGTGGAGAAATTCATAGAAAGATTGGGTTTAGGTTGAAAAGAAACAGCAGCACATGCCAATACTTTAAAGAAAATGAAGAAAATAGACTTAAAGAAGAAAAGGAATACCATATATGTAACAGAATTTGAAGCAGATTCCTTCACGAGTAGAGCGACTTGCTAGAGTGGTGTCTTCCGCCCACCTAATAGAATCAGAGATGCATAAGGAAGGGAAAAAAAACACTTTCAGCCTTAAATCGAATGGAAGGAATTGTGAATGCCCAAATCCTAAACCGAAATCCTATGAATTGACAAATATTACACAGAGCAATTCAAAGAATAGCTAAGAATAGCTTTTGGAAACCCAATCCAAACCCTAAATCCTTCATAACAATCAAAACCAAAATTGGACCCCAAAAATAACCTAGGAAATTGAAAATCAAAAGAGAATAACCAAAAAATTTAAATTTAAAGTTAATTATAATTTTCGTTAGCCATAGAAAAGAAGGACGGGGCCTTACATATGCTTCCTTTGCTTGGGCTTCCCAGAACATATGAAATAGCAATAAAATAAGGGAGAGAAAAGGGTGTTTGAGAGGGATAGGCTGAAAACCAAAGTAGCGATAAAGGGGAGAGGTGAGAGAAGGGGAGAGGGGTGGAAGAGGAGGAGACAGCGAGAGGGCTTAAGGAGTTGAGTCTTATTCAATCCGTCTCCACTGATAATAGCTCTGTCAATGAGTTGTCAAGCTGCCATTGTGCTGCTGGTTTTGCATCAGTGGATTTTATTATTTGCAACTTAATTACCGAGACCAAAGTAGAGTCTTTTGCTGTACCTCAGACTGCTTACTGAAATGATTTGTAAGTTGTTTGTGTTATTTATTTTGATGCCCAAGGAGGGACCCATATTTTGTTGCAGTTTGTGCAAATTCCATGCGGTGGATGGAGTCGTCCTCATTCCTATTATCTTGGTGATGTACCGGAAATAAGGAACTACTTTGCATATGTTAAGGTTCGTGCCAATCTGTTTAGAATTGGTAATTTCAGAGGCTCAAATAAAATAAGCATTGTGGAAAGGTATATCCACGGAGTAGGTTGAAAGCTTTTTTTATCATCTGAAAATACACATCCATAAATGCATGATATGAGTTCCTTTAGTTTTGTGTCATGAATTGCTTTGTGAATTGTTTTACTGCTAGACACATCATTCTATCTTTTCTTAATAATTGATCGTATGTTTCATTTGTTTATTACTTCAAATTTCCCAAGGTAAAAATTTTGTTTTCATACGTCATAGTCGAGGATAATGTTGCAAGGAGTTTGGAAAAAAAAAAAAAAAATTTCAATATATTTTTGTATTTGTATTAATTTCTTATAAAGTTTTAAGGTTAACAAAAAAAAATAATAATAAAAATTGAAACTCTAATCACACGTGACACTAAAAAAAAGCGCCTCAAATGTTGATTTTTGTTGATCATGTTCTATTCAGTCCTGTTGGGTTCTTCTGGTGTGGCCTAGAAAGTGACCCTTCATGCCTTGCATTGCATGACTCAAATATAAAGGGATATACTGCCTATAATGAGAGACCACTTTTATTAAAGAAAGATTGCTCTGAAATTAATTCTTTTTGCCCAACATGTGGTGTGGATGTCTATGTCAATCAGCCTTAAGAAAACTCACATCTTTAATTTTAAAGAAATATCAGCTGGCTAATTTTGGGATTTAAACCTCTTCATATGTCTTCTTTTATTTATCTTTATATTAACCGGAATGGGGGATTCGAACTTGCAATCTCTTCCAATATTGTGAAGAGAAATACCACTAGAACAAGATCTAGTTGTAGAAAGTGTTTTAAAAAGTTTTTAGTTAATTAAAAAAGCACCAATAACATGTCACATAAAAGAGTGTTCGGAAACCATATAGATTGTGAGACTATGTCTATTTTTTTGAAGTGCGTGATTAGACGAATAAATTTTTCGCAGTTGCATATGAGGACTCGAAGATGAACTTGAGGTGGGAAGATGTGAAGAGGATTTAAAATCAAGGATTAGATTCACCAGGTACTTGTTAAGTGCGGAAACCTATACTATTATTACTATATATTTGTGCTTAATTAGCTGTTTGGTTAAAGTTTATTAGTAATTTTTTTATTGCTTATGTTATTGTTGGAGGAATGATCACAAAACTAAAGTTTCTTCATCACATTTAGCATGGCATTTTCAAACGACGAATAGGGTGACTAAACTTTACCGGACACAAACATTGCTTCGGTTTAAACTTCTGATCACCCTCATCTCTATGTCCGGGAAAATGGATGATTTCATGGAATTACGTTCAATCTATGTGAATGAACAGCTGGTTTTGATGGGAAAATGCTGTATGATTTAGTGATCGGGGTAGTTGAGGCTTAGGTTCTTCTTAAGCTGAAAATTTAGTTTGTGTGTAATCAGTTTCATATGAACATAGTATAAGCAGATGATTAAAATGAAATCAGTTTCAATTAATACATACCAAACCAATAGTTTCTCCATTTTCAGAGCAGAAATGTTGCTATCTAGCTATACCTAGGAAATAACTCAACTCTAAAATTAAAGTTCAGTCGACGACAGAGAAAGTTTGAAACTCTTTGTCAGCGATGGCTGCTTCCATGACCTGTCGCGGGCCAATTTCCCCACCATTGTCCATGAAGGACTTGATCAAATTGTCGTTGACGCCACTCATCAGCGTCACCCCTGGATGATGTTCTTCTGAATGAGGATACTTCCAGTCACTAATATTCCAAAGCAAAATGTGTGGCAATGGCCTCGCATCATATCCGGAAGCCTCGAGCTCCTCAAGCTTGCTCTGGTTTGCTTCATGCAGAGTCTTCGAGGTGCAGCTAAAGAATCCTGTGAAGTCGGTGAGCACAAACACTTTCTTGATCATCTGCTCTGCCTTCAAGTTCTCATTCTCAACCACTTCCAGAATCAGATCACACACCTTCCGATAATCGACACTCTCGTTGGACTTCATGCGACATGTCCTCATCATAAACTCGCACTTGGACTTTAAATCATCGCCTTGTATGGAATGCAGCAGAGGCTGAGGCTGAGGCTGACCGTCGGGCAAATCACCGAAACTGATCACCTTTCCTTTCCATGCCGGATCTTCATTCAGTTCCGAAACCAAAAGTCCCAAACTCACCCCCAGTTCTCTTTGTAATTTGGCCGTGTCCTCGGTGATGTTACACACTGCCAAACAGTTTGTAAATTTGCCCAAACCTTCTTCCCCCTTCTTTTGCTGCTGCTTTAGGTACATGTCCTCCACCATTGCCTTCCACTGAAGGTTAGCCGCTTCCCCGAAATCCTCATCTTCTGCATATTTTATGATCTCATTTGGCAGCAAAGCATCCGGCTTTATTATGCCGCCTCCTAAATTGCCTCCTGCTGCAGCTGCTGCTTTCACCTCCTCCAAACACTTTTTAACCTCAGAGCGCTCTAGTGTGTGGTTCCAAAGTGAGGCCCGATGCATGTAGTAATTTAAAAAGGGCTCCAAAGCGTCGGTTAGCCGTTCCCACTCTTCGGATTGATCCGATTCTGGTGGGAAAAGCCTCCTCGCAATGCTTTCGCGAAGCAAAATGGAGCTGGTGTGATGGTCGGGGAGGCTGCAAACCACTGCAGTCCCAGATACCAAAAGATGATCAGCCTCATCAAGTTGGTCCCAGTCTTGGAATGACTTTAGTTCCAGCTTGTGCTGCTTAAATTTTTCAACATCAGACTTCCACCGCTCCGCCAAGAGATCCATAATCTGGTCGTGTAACAACTTATAGTCAGGGTCGCGGTGGAGCCTCTCCCCTGCAGTAGCGTCTTGGCCTTGTTCTAGAAGGCCGTAGAGAATGTCGAGAAGGTCATTGAAACCCCATTTCCAACCGGCGAAGGCGGGGAGGTTGCATAATAGCGTCTTGGGGTGGTTCTGGTGGAGCCAAAACACGGCTGTGTGAAAGGCTTCCGGATAATCTCTTCCCTTACTAGAAATCCCAGAATGGAGATTGAAGATAAGCTTGAGGGTGGTCAGGGGATTGTGGGACCAGGCCACCGGCAGCAGTTGCTTCAGATAGTTAAGTCTATGATGGTTATAATGGGAGGTCTGTTTCTGCCTCTCCTGCTTGATGTCGTCGTCTTCGTCGTCGTTACCGATGTGATCTTGATCTCGACTTTTCACATGAAAAAACAGATCAAGGCAGGGATCACCGAAGGAATACCACGAGGAGAACGAAATAGGGGAGGTGGAGATCTTGTCGGCCTCGGCCATGTCAAGGTTAGAGTTGGAAGACATTAACCTTCTTGTGAGCAGTTGAGGATGACGGGCAACAAGGGTTGTTGAAGTCGGAATTTTAGGAGTAGCAGCAGGAGGAGCCATTACTTTCAGAACCCTCGTGAAATTGAAACACATTTGAAGCGTTACTGCTTTCTTCATCTGTAATTCCTCGTGAAATTGAACCCTCTTAGTTCAAATTGGACTCTCTCTCTATCTCTCTCTCTGAGTGTGGAGAGGCTTGACTGATCGATCTTTAGGCTTCCAAGGAAATGAATACGCTTGTTTTTGTTACAGAACAGATTCACTGCCTGCTTGGGCACCAAGGAAAAGGAATTATATCACAAATCAAATACATAAGATAATTATCACACATATCGCTTTAAAATAAGAGAATTTCCAGTGGAGTGGAACTCTATAAAAAAAAAAATTCAATTCCCAATTTTTCTTCTTTTTTATGTCGAAATAAAAAACTTACAATCAAACATAATAAAATTTTTTTTTAAAATCAAATACAAATATTGTCCTTCGAATGAAGAATATCATCTAAATCATATGCAACCCCACCAAACACATGACATAGCTAATGCACCTCAAAATTTCGTAACAAAGCCTTGAGGGGTGGGCAACCGAAACACATGACATAGCTAACCCAGTTGAAACTTCCTCTTTTTTTCTTTTTTTCTTTTTTAAATATGACTATTGCAAAACTACAAACTTTAATCGCTGTCACTCTATATACTAATTGTCTTATGGCTAAGTATCCATAAGAATTTTTTGGTGAATTTTTCAGATTTGGTATGAATTTATTATAATTTTTTTGAAGTTAAAGCAGTGAAAATTACTAATAAATTGAAGAGAATGACACATGGCAGCTCCAGATTGGTGTGTCATTAGAGTTTCTGACAAGTGTCGGTTGCGCACAGGGACACGTGTCAACAGAGGTTCATTTTTTGTATATTAAACGTAAAATTTTTTTGAAAAAATGAGAAAAATCCATCCAAAATTTCTAAAAACTCATTAAGACATTCTCTTCGACTATAATTTGTGAAAACAAAATTTTAACTTTGGAAAATTTGAAGTGGTAATTGGAGGAAGAGTTGTTGTAAGGGAGAGTAATGATGTTCAACATAGTATTATTGTTAGTATATAAACAAACTTCCATTATTGACAAATATTTTTGAAATTTGTATATGTAACTATTAGAGTAATGCTCTATTTAGACACACAAGATTGACTACATTAGCCGACCACTTAATGTGGCAGCTGATGTGGTCATGCCATGTCAATTAATGAATATTGCCATGTAAACTCAAATTATTCTTTATTTATTATTTCTCTTATCAATAATCTGGAAAAAAAAAAAACAAAACAATAAAATTAAAATTAACCCTAGTGTCCTGGGCATGTACGTAGCCTCGTTGGTTCTGAACTCTTTCTCACGTCTCCAACCCTTCCTTAATCAAATCTACTCATATCTCCCCTCTTCCATTGAAGTTAAGAAAATAAGAAATTAACTATTAAAAAAGGAACTCATTCGATATAGGTATACTGACAATTAATTCTAGAGGTACAAACCCATTTGATGGAATCATTCGCACACAATTTCAACACCACCCCTCCTTCTCCAAGGGGAATAGACAAACCCATTAGGGGTGGGCCTGATTCGGTTTGGTTTGGACCTGTTTTTTGCCTCAAATTGGAATTGAATTCGGTACTATTTAACCGGTTCAATTCGGTCCAGTTTTAACAAAAAAAATTAAAAAACTGTTTGGTTTGAGTTGAATCGGTTCCGGTTTGGTTCGGTTTTGAATTGAATTATTATTACTATTTTTTCAAATTATTATTTTGATATAAATTTCAACTGAAATTTTATTTTTTTGACTTGAAAACTAACAAATTATTCAATTTCATACAAAAAGAAATATTAAGGCTAGAAAAGAGAGATGTTTTGAAATTGAACTTGGGTAAATATTAGTTATGAGATTAAAAATATAGTATTGGATATAAATAAATATAAAATATATTTTCTAGTTTGACCGGTTCGGTTTGTTGAGGTATAGAACCCGAATGGGATCCGATTAGAACAGGTTCGGTTCGGTTTTTTGAATTGGGTTTGACTTTTTGGTCAATGCAATTTTTTTCGATTTTTTCCAGTCCGGTTTGGTTTGGTTGATCGGTTCTTCGGTTCTGATGCCCACCCCTAAACCGCATTTGAATGAGTCAGTCTTGGTGGAGGACTGGAGGGCTCACAAAGACATCGTAGGAGGAATCACAAAGACAATTAGCAATTTCAAAGCCTTCTATTTTCCCATTATAAATACAAAGACGATTGGAAATGGCAACTCCTTTTGATGGAGGAATGGAGGGCAGGAGACGTGAGGAAGTACTGAAAGAACGAGAGGCTACAATCTAAGGGACGCTAGGGTTAATTTTATTGTTTTAGTTTTTGAAGATTATTGATTTGTAAAATAAATACAAATATAATCCATATGGAAGAGTTCATTAATTGACATGACATAACCACATCAGTTGTCATATAAAGTGGTCGGCTAATGTGGTCGATCTTGTGTGTCCAAAAAACATTACTCATATTTTAAAGCTTAAAGGAGGAAGGAAATGCGATAAGGAGTTTGTGGGCTTTTTTGGTGAATTTTTCATATTTTGTATGAATTTATTATGATTTTTGGAAGTCAAAGCATGGGAAAATACTACTAAATGGAAGAGAACGACACATAACAGCCCCAAATTGGTGTGCGATCAGAGTTTCAAACAAGTATCAGTGGTGCGCGGCGACACATGCCATCGGAGGTTCATTTTTGTGTCTTAAAACGTAAAAATATCACAAAAAATGAATTTAAAAAAATATACAAATACCTACAAATACCAAGATCCTACATAAAACAGCAAATGTACTCATATCTCATTAACATATTTGAAACCATCTCTTCCTACAATTCTGGCTTACAGAGTTGGGTGATTTTGTTGAGCATGAAGACTTAATGACCATATTCAGCTCCTGAATAATCAGATTTCCTCGGTTCTGTAGCAATCGTTGTTCCCACCTCCTTTATTTTGTTGTTGAAGTAGTGGAAGCACTTCATTGTATAGAATCCTATAGCAGCTCCCTGCTAATTGTTACATCAATCTTCCTTTGCTGCCATTGAATCAATTTCAGAAAATTAAAGCCTATTATTGATATGTCACATGATTGTAAGGAAGCATCAGCATCTTCATATAAACATAGTTAAAATTCTCATATAGTTCAAAACGCTAAACGAAGAAACAATAGGCCACTACCAAGATAATCATACATCAAATGTTTACTTGACAACGAAGAATAAGAACCACAGAGACACAGAAGTGCCCAAAGAAATGTAGGAATTTAATGAAAACCACAAAGAGAATATGGATTTAAGGGCGAGCATGCATTTGAAACAATATTCTGCATAATAAAAGAATACAATTCACTACGAAAAATGAATGCAATCTTGTACTTCTTCATCCATTCCAAATGAAGGCAAATGGAAAAAGCAAAATCAAATTAAGAAAATTTCTGCGTTGCTTTTTTTCAGAATAGAAAGGGTTCATACAATGTATACATATTTTGCAACTGATAATTTTAGGATACATCTATTGTTTAGATGACACTTGTGTTAACATTGGTTATTATTGTTAAGCAGCAAGTCAAAAAACTGACCTCATTTAGGTAGGTGTGTGGTATATCCATTGCCCTTCTTCAACCATGGATGGCCTCTCCCCTTGTAGCAATTGTAGCCCATTGTAGTCTGGCTCAGTAAAGAAATGACCCGCATAAATGAAGCCAACATCAGAGTACATAAGAACTTTCTTTCTATATACAGAAAAGGCAAACAACAATATCCAAATTAGAGCAACTGGCCCAATTTTAGGAAAAATAAAATAAAATAAAATACAAAAACCAAACATAAAATTAAAGGCAAAAGAAAAATAGAACTACAATTGTAAACTGAGTTCCTTGACTTGTTCAAAGAGTGGCATGACAGGTTCGGCAACAACAAAGATGGTACGCTTGGTGGTAGAACCACCCAAAGTTTATCAGCTTAAGTACTATGGAATAAGGATATAATATTTGGGTGTCTAAGCTGAAACAAAATCACATTCCAACTAATGTATCATGATTGGAAACTTTAAAATACAAAATAGTTTCCAACTAACCAGGAAAACATGAAATATAGTTTCCTCTACTTCTTTTGCTTCGGGTATGGAACGGAACCCTTATACGTCAGAAAGGTGAGAGACGATTCCATCTATTAAGATAAAATTCCAAGGACTTTAATTTCATAAGTCAAGCAAAACATTCAAATTAGAGAGAGATAATTAGAAATGCAAACAAAAGCACCCACATAAATATCATTAGTGACAAAAGCATTTTTCAGAAATCAAATTACATAGTTTAATACAAATTTTGACAGGAAGAACTAGAAAAGCTCACAGCGTAATTGCCACCATCGCAAATTATGTCCCTTTTGGGGTTTTGCAAGTAATCTTTGTAGAGCTTATATACGGTGGTGGTGGTGGTGGCTATGTCGTTGTACCCATTGCTAGCACCTTTTGGCCAAACCTAAATCTACAAAGTTAGAGAAAGCAATCACACGAAGCGCAGCTGTCGAAATCTAACAGAAAACAAACTGAAACAACCGAATAGAAACATTAAGAAATCACCCAACTATGTACATAGAAACACATAATTTAAACCTAGAAACAGAGTCTCCTGTGCATCACAACACCTACACCTAAAGCGAACACATACCCACACAATTGTTTAAACCAAACCATAAACCTGCAATTTCCTTTTAACAGGGCCAAAATACCCACACCTCCTTCTGCATCTCTACCACTCTATCATAAAAAAAACACCCAAACCACAATAAAATGCATTCTACCAAACCAAAAATAAAACCCATTTAAACAAAACGTTCTCCAAGACGGCCACACAAATCATCCCAAAAAATTAAATTCATAACTCCATCTGCATTAGCTGTTGATGGAATGTGAAATTCGAAACGTATTGTTATAAACTTTTACATTGGCATAAGACCCTTTCATGAGAAATAATAAATGGTAATAAATATATAAATCTATTCCAAAACTAAAATCAGAAATTCATAACAATACAAACGTAAAGTTAGAGAGACTGCACAAAGCGACTTTACCTAAACTAAAAAAAAACCTAACTCTGGCAGCTGAACTGAAATTCGGGATTGATGTACAGAAGCAATTGAATTACTGAAAGCGAAAAAAGACAATTATGTCACTCGAAACCAAAAACAAAAACAAAAACAAAAAAACAAAGGTATGAAGGTCACAAGAGGTACCTTTGGACTTGTCCACGAAAAAGAGGGACTTTGATTCACTGCTCGAAGAAGTCATGATCAATGCTTATGTTGACTCACCATGATGCTTCCCCATCCCTCTATCTGCTGAGTCTCTCTTGCGCTGCTTTCTCCTGCAACAAATTGTATCTGCTTTATCAATTAAAAAATGAAAAGAATAACGAATATCAAAACAATAAATTTTACTATAATTAGACAAAGTTTAAGCAAATTGTAGATATAAACGCGTTTAAGCAATATTCAGAGGAATACTCTCTTTTTTTGCTTTCTATATTTGATTATCTTCAAAACAATAAATTTTACTATAATTAACAAACCTCTATCATGTTTTACCTTTAAATCAGTACCAGAGCAATGAACCACAAGCTGTAACAATACAATCCCAAAGAGCAGAAGAAAAATCTTCTCCATAATTTGAGACAAACCAAATTCTTTATCCATAAGCAGACCCTATTTTCAATGGGGTTGGAGACAAAACATTAAAAACAGAAGCGAAATCACAAAGCTTTAGTATTTAGAAATAAAAGCAACAAAAAAAAAACTCGTTTCAATGACATTCCAACAAGGATTCGGATTGCTTACCTCGAATAAGATGGTATTTCCCTGTGCTTCTCTTGCATAAGCTTAGATGACTCAATGGCTGCACAAGCTGTGCGTCTCATCGAGCAAACAGGAATATAAAAAAGTTTATCTCACATTTCTCAACATATTGAAAAGATCTCACACTCGTCAACATAATACTTGATCTAAACAAGTGAAGAAAGCACAATGATACAAGCAGATGACAAAAGTCCCAAAAAAAAATCACGACATATACTCAAAGAATTAGAAGGCAAACCAATAAATTGAATAAGTGAGATGCTGCAGTTTGAACAGCAAACGTCAATGGAAAGCAGATACAATATAATCTTAAGAAGCTAAATAACCTAGTTCACACTCAGCCATCTGGATATTTGGATTGGTAATATCCATTCTATTCCGCTACTCAGCCATCAAAAACATGATTTCCGATTCCTATAAAATTTAACAAGCAGAGAACAACTACTTAAATATTAAAGAAAATCTAATAATTATAAGCAACCGTGTTAAAATGATGACAGATCATATGTCAACTTTATAATATGAAAGCAAAGCTAATGATAAATTACATTTCTTTCGTCTTAAAAAAATTGCGATTCCGTCTCCGACATCAAGTTGGTCTTTTCTTTTTAATTTTTCTGCCAACCCTAAAGTAAAATCTTTTGTTTTCTTTCCTTCTCTTTTCTATTTAGATAAACCAACCCAAAAATATCCATGAACAACCACACAGCGACTTATTTATTTATTTAATTTTTAAAAATCCCAACGCTGATCTTATTAATTTAAAAAAAGAAGACAAAAAGGAAAATTTACATTTTACATCACCATTATTTATTAAATATCCCCAAAAATACATCAAATAACAAATGAATAAATAACTCCATCAAAACACACACCAAGAAATTGTTGAGCATAAAAATCATTACGGACAAAATGTTTAGTTAATTAAAGAAAAGACAAGCTTACGTTGAACTGACGAAGCAGAGCCTCTGCCTTTCTGGCTTCTTCACCATCGTCATCATCACCGACCTCACTGCACTGATTCACATCACAAAACGTTAAAAGAAAAATTCACTCAATCTCTCAATCTCACAGAGACACAATCATGTTCTTAAAGAAATAAGAACATAAGTGGAAACCCAGAAAATCAAAGCCCTAAAATCCAACAAGCAAAAACATTAAGTGAATGCAACGGAAAATGCAAAACATCTTATGAAAGTTTGAAAATTTATTACCCTCTCAACGAGATCTCAGATATTAGGGTGGGTGCTCTAACCACATGGGGGTTTTGGGCGTTTCCAACTGAGAGAACGGCAGGATGGACAACACAGGTAGAGGACAACAACGAATAGGAAAATGAAACAGATGCCAAATGAGAGCAGTAAATAGGGCTTTTGGACCTCGATTTTTGATAGGGAAAGGAAAGAGAGAGATGACGTCGGGGAGGGATATCGACGCAGAGAAACTGAGAGAGCAAGACAGAGATGGAGTTTGAGAGGAGAGAAACTGAGAGGGCAGAGAAAGAGAGAGGGAGTTTGAGAAAGGTATCGATTCTGACCAAAGAAAATAGGAGATGGTTTGAGAGGAGGATGGAGTCTGAAATGAAGTGCGGGAGCGTGAAAAAATTGGAGGGTGTAGGCTGGCTTCCACTGCAACAGTTTCACTTAGGATTGCTTTTTCTCATCCGTTAGATTAGATCCGAGGGTGTTCTCACGTAGAGATTCTCAAATAGAACTCCCCACCAGATAACAGCCCATATTTTAATGTGCCATATTCATGAAATATGGGACTAGAAGCCCAAAAAGAAATATGATAAAAACATTTTCATGACAAAAACGTTAGACACACACACCACATGCAAACTACTCAAAAATAAAGGATGACTTGCATGAGTTGACAGTTGAGCGAGTTCTTTCAGCAAGAAAAGCATTTGTTTTACATTCATTTCCATTCCCATCCGGTTATAAAAAGCCAGTATTGTTTTCTTTTGTAATTAGGTTAGATATGTCTTTCATCACTAACGCTGCGTTTAAAATTGTATTATCAAAAATTAGTAGAATAATGCACCTACGAAGCATTTCACCCAAGAACAGCACATCATCCGAAGCTAAAGAGATAGCCGAGATGATTAAAACACTCGAAAAACAAAGAGATAGGGCTATAAAAAATTTGAAAAATTTAGAACAACTATCTGTAGCTAGCATCAAAGACATGCAAGAAATCATACAAGTCAAAACTAACGATCAATGGAAAGGAAATCAAATTTCCATTGATCCGTACTCTGTAGATCCTTCATCAACAGAGTACAATGAGATTGAAAAAATTGCTGAAGAGCATGACTTGAAAATCATGCCGTACGACATCGACTACGAACTTAAGCAAAACAAGTAAGAAATTTTTTTATGTATTTTTGGTTTTAATTATATATTTTTTTTAAAAGTTTCTAGTATTTTATAATTTTGGCTTATTCAAATTTTCTTTTCTTTCTTTTTATTTATTGACAGGAAGTCTTCCAAGGGAGATGAGGGCTCCAGTACTTACGGTAGTACATCATGGCCTTGACTATCAATGCTTTTTAAATTCGTGCTTTTATTATATGTATGCTTTTTAAATAAGGCGGCATGTGTGGTGTGGTACTCTTTCCTACTCCGTAGTTTTCTTCGGGAAGGTTTTAACGAGGCCACCCCTTATACATGTTGTGTACTCAAAAACTAGAAAAAAAAAAAAAAAAAAAAAAAAAAAAAAAGAAGTTTACGTCTTAACTATTCAGAAAGTAATATTGAAATCCAATATCAATTTCTTTTCTTTTAAAAGGAGATGAAATCACAAAGACTAAGTCCACCAAAACTTGATAAGAAATCAGAAAAAAAATTTAATTAAAAAGGGGTAAAGTGGTAAAATAAACGTGTTGAAATTTTAATTTTGAAAAAAAAATGGAAAGGAAATAAGATGAAAACGTGCTCAAGAAATACCAAAAAAACTTGGACAGAAAAACCCCTGAAACAAAAAAAACCAATAGCTTATGAGAAATTTATGTTTTAGAGTTCGGATGTGAAGTTTCGCAAACACGCAATAAAATAAAAAGGAAAAAAATACAAATTCACAAAACTCGGCCATATCGTGAGAGAAGAGCAGTTGCTTTTAGTTTTCACCCCAATATCATCCCTCGATCAAGCATCAGTTCACACTTGTCAACATAATACTAGAAAAGAAACTATATCTGATATTATTGATCTGCCAAATAAACCGAAAGAAAGACCAACACTTTTGCAGCAGGAGCCTTTAGAGAATGGGTCAACCATCACATATGTTCCTACTAGAAAAGGAACATTGGGCATTGCAAACTATCTCTGCAGGTGTGGCGTGAAGGCTGCTGCCTATAATGTAGCAGTATGCCATGGATTATAACAGTTTTTTCATGTACTTACAGATGTATGCCGATGACATTTTTACTGTCATATTGCCAACTCATTGAGTTCCACCCATTATCCAAAAGAATTTTCTACAGCTTCAACATCGCATCCTTCCCTATTATTAACTAAAGCTTCATAAATAATTTTTTTTTACTAAGAAGTTTTCATTACTATTTTATGAATTTTTCAGATGAACTCAAAAGATGTACATAGGCTCACAAGCAATTTGTGTATTTTCATGTTATTTAATGAATTATTCTTATTTTTGGAAGTTAAAGTATACAAAAATAGAAATAAACGTAAGAGAATGACAAGTGGTGACACTTGAATTGTGCGTCGTCAGAGTTTCCAACAGGTGTTAGTATCGCGTGGCGCCATGTGTGTTCATTTTTGTATCTATAACTTAAAAAATTCACAAACAATGAATAAAAAATGAAAAAAAGGCACCGAAAATTTCTACAAAAACTCCTTGCGACATTATCTTCGACTACGATGTGTGATAATAAAATTTTGGCCTTGGAAAATTTGAAAGTAATAATTGGAGGAAGAGTTGTTGTCAAGGAGAGTAATGATTTTCAACATAATATTATTGTTAGCATCAAAACAAACTTGACGTTGAGAAATTATTTGAATTTTACATGTCAAATTTGTTGACGTGAGTCTCCTAATTAATCAAGGAGATTTACTTCCTTGATTAATTAAGGAATTTGCTTTCCTAATTTTATATAAGTGATAAATCATTGTACAATTAGGAGATACTTTTATAATTCTTTACTATATCTAATTCCTTGTAAAACCCTCATGTAAACTCCTATATATACCTTCTTATAGAGAAGAATAAAACTCAACCTAATACATTCAAACCATATTCGTATTTTAACATGGTATCAGAGCAATCGATCCTAGGTTGTCTCTAAACCCTTATCTCAAATTTCTCATATTCAAATCCAAAACCCTAAATCAAATTCCTCATATTTTTCCCCAAATCCAAATCCCTCAAATCTAAAGTCCCCAAATCCTCTTATCAAAATCCCTAAACACATACCCTCAAATCTTATACACATAATCCGTTTTGTTTTGTTTTTGTTTTTTTTTTGCCATTCCATCTACAAAAAACCGTATCAATTGCTTATTAATATTATTCAAAAGCATACAATATGAGAGGTACAATAAAACAAAATAAAATCTATAAAAAATGAAAGTATTCTAGGGCTGCTAACTGCATGCCTAATTACACGAATAAACCTAAACCAAATTTATACACATGATTATCCTACAAGTCAAGTTCTAACATATCTATACATATGTATAACTTCATCATCACCAACTAAGTTACACTCAAGCTTCTCCTTTGTAGTTCTTTGACTTTTACAATATCAACAAACTCCACATAATCCACCAAGCTCCCCCTTACCATGCTTCCGAGCTTTTTTCACCATCTTAAATATCTTCTGAAAAGGTTTGGACAAGAAAAAACAGGGAGAATGATCTTCTAATCATAAACTATGTGCATTGAGAAAGAAAAAAAAATTGCATATATAAGTTTCAAATTGAATAGAAAATATGAATAATGCTTACAATTCGGGATGAAGCTGCTAATGGAACCCACCTACCCAAACACAATTCAGTATGACAATATTCTTCAAAAATTCACTTTAAAACTAATAAAATTCAAACAGCATCATCCTAAAAAATAACAGAAAAAGAAAAAAACTGACCAGCACTCCTATTGAAGCCTGAAACAAATTGACACTGGCCTCCAACCCGTAGTCATGAATATAACAACAAAAATCAATCTCTAACACACCAAACCACATGCAACCTATGCAAAAACCTCCTAGTAATAGCAGACACAAGCTAACAAGAATCAAACTTGCATTTGATATGTGGCCTTGGCCATTTATCAAAATCCCCTGCATTTTTGTTAGAAAACTCATTTTAGCAGTCATCCATTGTAATTTTCACGAACAAAAAAATTTCCCTAGAACAAAGAAACTCAACAAAAACAAAATGTGCTTGTTTGCATGTGTCAAAGTGGGAGAGAGACTAGCTTAATCAATTGATGTGTGGGGTTTCAAAATTAAACGTGTTCTCCATTTGCACAAAGCCAACAAATCTTCAAGAAACAAAATTGTAGGAAAAAAGAAAAAAGAATGGAACCTAATTTAGAATCCTCACCTTGCCTATAAATCCATCTACATAGAAATGGAAACTATAAGCCTGCACAAATTATTAACAAAGATTGGAAACTAAAGCTCAATTTCCTCTTCTCTTTTCATCTCCTTCAAAACAGCACCTACAAACAAGACCTTATGCCCCAGCCCCAAATCAGATTACATGTATTTAATGAAGTTATTTTAATAGAGAGATGTTTCATAATTAGAAATCAGTGTTCCAAATTCCAAACAAAATAAAGAATGAATCCAAAACTAAAAACAAAATGAAAGTTCATAACCAAATGAACACATAGGGAGATTTAAAACTAGTGGTTCCATTAGAGTTTCCAATGAGATTCAAATAAGAATGTGAAGTACCAACTAAAAATAGAGAGATTCAAACTAACATCCAAATAACAGAGCAAAGAATGAGCAACAAGCTAACATTCAGAATGGAGCAAGAAATAATCACTCGAGAATGGACAAGTCCCTACAAGAGAAAGCCCCAAAAAAGGAAACTGTAACAATAAAAAGAACAAATTAGAAAGAGATTGTAGAGAAATTCATAGAAAGATTGGATTTAGGTTGAAAAGAAACAGCAGCACATGCCAATACTTTAAAGAAAATGAAGAAAATAGACTTAAAGAAGAAAAGGAATACCATATATGTAACAGAATTTGAAGCAGATTCCTTCACGAGTAGAGCGACTTGCTAGAGTGGTGTCTTCCGCCCACCTAATAGAATCAGAGATGCATAAGGAAGGGAAAAAAAACACTTTCAGCCTTAAATCGAATGGAAGGAACTGTGAATGCCCAAATCCTAAACTGAAATCCTATGAATTGACAAATATTACACAGAGCAATTCAAAGAATAGCTAAGAATAGCTTTTGGAAACCCAATCCAAACCCTAAATCCTTCATAACAATCAAAACCAAAATTGGACCCCAAAAATAACCTAGGAAATTGAAAATCAAAAGAGAATAACCAAAAATTTTAAATTTAAAGTTAATTATAATTTTCGTTAGCCATAGAAAAGAAGGACGGGGCCTTACATATGCTTCATTTGCTTGGGCTTCCCAGAACATATGAAATAGCAATAAAATAAGGGAGAGAAAAGGGTGTTTGAGAGGGATAGGCTGAAAACCAAAGTAGCGATAAAGGGGGGAGGTGAGAGAAGGGGAGAGGGGTGGAAGAGGAGGAGACAGCGAGAGGGCTTAAGGCTGAATGAGTTTCTCAATTTGAACTTGGTTTTCATAAAAGAGAAAAAAAAAAAAAAAAAAACCAAGTATACTCATGGGGAGTTTGCTCAGTCCAAAAAAAATGGAGGGAGTTCGCGAAAAAATTTCCCTCATAAACTTTGTTGTCACTTCATATATGTTTTCTCTTACCAAAAAAAAAAATAATAATTTCCCAACGTACTAGCCACGTTGTAGATTTCAGTGAAACTTGCAACGCGCTTGTGTGTGTTGTAAAATAGCCGTTTAACAACACACAGTTTTTGCATGTTGTCAAAAAAAAAATTTAGGCAACGCGCATTTAAAAGCATGTTGTTAAAAGTATATTTTACAACACCCATTAAACGCACGTTGTTATATTCATGTTGTTATACGGTATTTTTCTTGTAGTGATACCTTATCAATCGGATTCCCTCTAGTATCCTAAATTCCCAAACACCACTTCAAACACTTCACCACCATATCCAAACACCTCCCACCCCAAACCTGGAACCCCGAATTTTCAGCTGTGTTGTATTTGTCCACTTACATGATCACCAACGAAGCAAATTGGATCCCCGAGCAAAAAAGTGTGTTTTTATTGGCTATGCACCTCATCAAAAACGATACCGGTGTTATCATCCACCTAGTCAGAAGGTCTTTACCTCCATAGATGTTGTGTTTCGGGAACATGACTTATATTATTCAACAGTCCAGGAGGAGAATCGAGAATCCACCCCTGCTCCAATTCTCGATTTTTTTCCCCAGGACATTACTCTGCATCAAAGTAACCTGACACCAATGCCTCGCCGAGTACCTGTCACCAATGCCTCCCCTTAGTTCTTCAACTACAGAGACCCTACTTCAAAATGACCAGTCGTCAGGGATAAAGCAATAGACATTAGAGTTTATAGCGATGAAGCAAGTGAAGGAGTTGAGTCTTATTCAATCCGTCTCCACTGATAATAGCTCTGTCAATGAGTTGTCAAGCAGCCATTGTGCTGCTGGTTTTGCATCAGTGGATTTTATTATTTGGAACTTAATTACCGAGACCAAAGTAGAGTCTTTTGCTGTACCTCAGACTGCTTACTGAAATGATTTGTAAGCTGTTTGTGTTATTTATTTTGATGCCCAAGGAGGGACCCATATTTTGTTGCAGTTTGTGCAAATTCCATGCGGTGGATGGAGTCGTCCTCATTCCTATTATCTTGGTGATGTACCGGAAATAAGGAACTACTTTGCATATGTTAAGGTTCGTGCCAATCTGTTTAGAATTGGTAATTTCAGAGGCTCAAATAAAATAAGCATTGTGGAAAGGTATATCCACGGAGTAGGTTGAAAGCTTTTTTTATCATCTGAAAATACACATCCATAAATGCATGATATGAGTTCCTTTAGTTTTGTGTCATGAATTGCTTTGTGAATTGTTTTACTGCTAGACACATCATTCTATCTTTTCTTAATAATTGATCGTATGTTTCATTTGTTTATTACTTCAAATTTCCCAAGGTAAAAATTTTGTTTTCATACGTCATAGTCTTGGATAATGTTGCAAGGAGTTTGGAAAAAAAAAAAAAAATTTCAATATATTTTTGTATTTGTATTAATTTCTTATAAAGTTTTAAGGTTAACAAAAAAAAATAATAATAAAAATTGAAACTCTAATCACACGTGACACTAAAAAAAAGCGCCTCAAATGTTGATTTTTGTTGATCATGTTCTATTCAGTCCTGTTGGGTTCTTCTGGTGTGGCCTAGAAAGTGACCCTTCATGCCTTGCATTGCATGACTCAAATATAAAGGGATATACTGCCTATAATGAGAGACCACTTTTATTAAAGAAAGATTGCTCTGAAATTAATTCTTTTTGCCCAACATGTGGTGTGGATGTCTATGTCAATCAGCCTTAAGAAAACTCACATCTTTAATTTTAAAGAAATATCAGCTGGCTAATTTTGGGATTTAAACCCCTTCATATGTCTTCTTTTATTTATCTTTATATTAACCGGAATGGGGGATTCGAACTTGCAATCTCTTCCAATATTGTGAAGAGAAATACCACTAGAACAAGATCTAGTTGTAGAAAGTGTTTTAAAAAGTTTTTAGTTAATTAAAAAAGCACCAATAACATGTCACATAAAAGAGTGTTCGGAAACCATATAGATTGTGAGACTATGTCTATTTTTTTGAAGTGCGTGATTAGACGAATAAATTTTTCGCAGTTGCATATGAGGACTCGAAGATGAACTTGAGGTGGGAAGATGTGAAGAGGATTTAAAATCAAGGATTAGATTCACCAGGGACTTGTTAAGTGCGGAAACCTATACTATTATTACTATATATTTGTGCTTAATTAGCTGTTTGGTTAAAGTTTATTAGTAATTTTTTTATTGCTTATGTTATTGTTGGAGGAATGATCACAAAACTAAAGTTTCTTCATCACATTTAGCATGGCATTTTCAAACGACGAATAGGGAGACTAAACTTTACCGGACACAAACATTGCTTCGGTTTAAACTTCTGATCACCCTCATCTCTATGTCCGGGAAAATGGATGATTTCATGGAATTACGTTCAATCTATGTGAATGAACAGCTGGTTTTGATGGGAAAATGCTGTATGATTTAGTGATCGGGGTAGTTGAGGCTTAGGTTCTTCTTAAGCTGAAAATTTAGTTTGTGTGTAATCAGTTTCATATGAACATAGTATAAGCAGATGATTAAAATGAAATCAGTTTCAATTAATACATACCAAACCAATAGTTTCTCCACTTTCAGAGCAGAAATGTTGCTATCTAGCTATACTCAACTCTAAAATTAAAGTTCAGTCGACGACAGAGAAAGTTTGAAACTCTTTGTCAGCGATGGCTGCTTCCATGACCTGTCGCGGGCCAATTTCCCCACCATTGTCCATGAAGGACTTGATCAAATTGTCGTTGACGCCACTCATCAGCGTCACCCCTGGATGATGTTCTTCTGAATGAGGATACTTCCAGTCACTAATATTCCAAAGCAAAATGTGTGGCAATGGCCTCGCATCATATCCGGAAGCCTCGAGCTCCTCAAGCTTGCTCTGGTTTGCTTCATGCAGAGTCTTCGAGGTGCAGCTAAAGAATCCTGTGAAGTCGGTGAGCACAAACACTTTCTTGATCATCTGCTCTGCCTTCAAGTTCTCATTCTCAACCACTTCCAGAATCAGATCACACACCTTCCGATAATCGACACTCTCGTTGGACTTCATGCGACATGTCCTCATCATAAACTCGCACTTGGACTTTAAATCATCGCCTTGTATGGAATGCAGCAGAGGCTGAGGCTGAGGCTGACCGTCGGGCAAATCACCGAAACTGATCACCTTTCCTTTCCATGCCGGATCTTCATTCAGTTCCGAAACCAAAAGTCCCAAACTCACCCCCAGTTCTCTTTGTAATTTGGCCGTGTCCTCGGTGATGTTACACACTGCCAAACAGTTTGTAAATTTGCCCAAACCTTCTTCCCCCTTCTTTTGCTGCTGCTTTAGGTACATGTCCTCCACCATTGCCTTCCACTGAAGGTTAGCCGCTTCCCCGAAATCCTCATCTTCTGCATATTTTATGATCTCATTTGGAAGCAAAGCATCCGGCTTTATTATGCCGCCTCCTAAATTGCCTCCTGCTGCAGCTGCTGCTTTCACCTCCTCCAAACACTTTTTAACCTCAGAGCGCTCTAGTGTGTGGTTCCAAAGTGAGGCCCGATGCATGTAGTAATTTAAAAAGGGCTCCAAAGCGTCGGTTAGCCGTTCCCACTCTTCGGATTGATCCGATTCTGGTGGGAAAAGCCTCCTCGCAATGCTTTCGCGAAGCAAAATGGAGCTGGTGTGATGGTCGGGGAGGCTGCAAACCACTGCAGTCCCAGATACCAAAAGATGATCAGCCTCATCAAGTTGGTCCCAGTCTTGGAATGACTTTAGTTCCAGCTTGTGCTGCTTAAATTTTTCAACATCAGACTTCCACCGCTCCGCCAAGAGATCCATAATCTGGTCGTGTAACAACTTATAGTCAGGGTCGCGGTGGAGCCTCTCCCCTGCAGTAGGGTCTTGGCCTTGTTCTAGAAGGCCGTAGAGAATGTCGAGAAGGTCATTGAAACCCCATTTCCAACCGGCGAAGGCGGGGAGGTTGCATAATAGCGTCTTGGGGTGGTTCTGGTGGAGCCAAAACACGGCTGTGTGAAAGGCTTCCGGATAATCTCTTCCCTTACTAGAAATCCCAGAATGGAGATTGAAGATAAGCTTGAGGGTGGTCAGGGGATTGTGGGACCAGGCCACCGGCAGCAGTTGCTTCAGATAGTTAAGTCTATGATGGTTATAATGGGAGGTCTGTTTCTGCCTCTCCTGCTTGATGTCGTCATCTTCGTCGTCGTTACCGATGTGATCTTGATCTCGACTTTTCACATGAAAAAACAGATCAAGGCAGGGATCACCGAAGGAATACCACGAGGAGAACGAAATAGGGGAGGTGGAGATCTTGTCGGCCTCGGCCATGTCAAGGTTAGAGTTGGAAGACATTAACCTTCTTGTGAGCAGTTGAGGATGACGGGCAACAAGGGTTGTTGAAGTTGGAATTTTAGGAGTAGCAGCAGGAGGATACATTACTTTCAGAACCCTCGTGAAATTGAAACACATTTGAAGCGTTACTGCTTTCTTCATCTGTAATTCCTCGTGAAATTGAACCCTCTTAGTTCAAATTGGTCTCTCTCTCTATTTCTCTCTCTCTCAGTGTGGAGAGGCTTGACTGATTGATCTTTAGGCTTCCAAGGAAATGAATACGCTTGTTTTTGTTACAGAACAGATTCACTGCCTACTTGGGCACCAAGGAAAAGGAATTATATCACAAATCAAATACATAAGATAATTATCACACATATCGCTTTAAAATAAGCGAATTTCCAGTGTAGTGGAACTCTATAAAAAAAAAAATTCAATTCCCAATTTTTCTTCTTTTTTATGTCGAAATAAAAAAGTTACAACCAAACATAATAGAAATTTTTTTTAAAATCAAATACAAATATTGTCCTCCGAATGAAGAATATGTCGAGTTTATAGGTGTTTCTGTTGGGTTGTTTTGAATAATCCCTGTTAACTAGGGAGTAGGTTGTTTGTTTTGACTATTTCCCTTTGTTGATAACCATGTTTCTGTTAGAGTAAACGTGGACTGTAATCTTTGTTTTTATTTAGGAAGTTGTAAGGCTATATAATAGCCAGTGTTTGCTGAAGTCAATAAGAAGTCTCTCCCAGATTAAGTGTGTTGCTTTGTTTAAGTTCTTTGTGTCACAACAATCTGATATTAGAGCCTCCACTGGGCCTGAGAAAAAAAGAAAGCCGCAGACTTTTGAGTGACTTGCAAACACAGAGAGAGAGATATGACGAGTGAAGTGAATTTCGTGCAGCCAGCAATTCCCCGCTTCGATGGTCATTATGACCATTGGAGCATGCTCATGGAAAATTTTTTGAGGTCTAAGGAATATTGGAACCTGGTGGAGACTGGTTATGCAGAAACAGAAGCTGGAGCAGCTGTGACTGAGGCACAGCAAAAGAAGCTCGATGAGTTGAAATTGAAGGATTTGAAAGTGAAGAATTACTTGTTCCAGGCAATCGATAGAGACATCTTGGAGACCATACTTCAGAAGGATTCTTCAAAGCAAATATGGGACTCGATGAGAAAGAAATATGAAGGGAATGCAAGGGTGAAGCGATCGATCCTACAAGCTCTTCGTAAAGAGTTTGAAACCTTAGAGATGAAAACTGGTGAGAAAGTCTGTGATTATTTTTCTCGTGTAATGTCTCTTGCAAATAAGATGAGGGTGCATGGTGAACGTATGGTAGACGTTACAATTGTGGAGAAAATACTTCGTTCCTTAACAGACAAATTTAATTACATAGTTTGTTCTATTGAAGAGTCGAAAGATATTGACCAGCTGTCCATTGATGAATTACAAAGCTCACTGATTGTTCATGAGCAGAAATTTCACAAGCATGATGGGGAAGAACAGGCCTTAAAGGTAACTCATGAAGACAGGTCAGGAGGAAGAGGACGTGGCAGAGGGTCATATAGAGGAAGAGGCAGAGGCAGAGGTCAAACATTCGACAAATCACTTGTTGAGTGTTATAATTGCCACAAGCTCGGACACTTTCAATATGAGTGTCCAAGTTGGGGCAAAGAAGCCAATTTTGCTGAGCTTGATGAAAAGGAAGAAGCAGTGCTACTGATGTCATATGTGGAGCTACATGGAGCAAAAAGAGAAGATATTTGGTTTCTAGACTCGGGGTGCAGCATGCATTTGAAACAATATTCTGTATAATAAAAGAATACAATTCACTACGAAAAATGAATGCAATCTTGTACTTCTTCATCCATTCCAAATGAAGGCAAATGGAAAAAGCAAAATCAAATTAAGAAAATCTCTACGTTGCTTTTGTTCAGAATAGAAAGAGTTCATACAATGTATACATTATTTTGCAACTGATAATTTTAGGATATATCTACTGTTGAGATGACACTTGTGTTAACATTGGTTATTATTGTTAAGCAGCAAGTCAAGAAACTGACCTCATTTAGGTAAGTGTATGGTATATCCATTGCCCTTCTTCAACCATGGATGGCCTCTCCCCTTGTAGCAATTGTAGCCTATTGGTAGTCTAGCTTAGTAAAGAAATGACCTGCATAAATGAAGCCAACATCAGAGTACACAAGAACTTTCTTTCTATATACAAAAAAGGCAAACAACAATATCCAAATTAGAGCAACTGGCCCAATTTTAGGGAAGAAAAAAGAAATATACACAAATCAAACATAAAATTAAAGGGAAAAAAAAATAGAACTACAGTTGTAAACTGAGTTCCTTGACTTGTTCAAAGATTGGCATGACAGGTTCGGTGACAACAAAGATGGTACACTTGGTGGTAGAAGCACCCAAAATTTCATCAGCTTAAGTACTATGAAATAAGGATATAATATTTGGGTGTCTAACCTGAAACATAATCATACTGATGTATCATGATTGGAAACTTTAAAATACAAAATAGTTTCCAACTAACCTGGAAAACATGAAATATAGTTTCCTCTACTTCTTTTGCTTCGGGTATGGAACGGAACCCTTATATGTCAAAAAGGTGAGAGACAATTCCATCTATTGAGATAAAATTCCAAAGACTTTAATTCATAAGTCAAGCAAAACATTCAAATTAGAGACAGAGATAATTAGAAATGCAAACAAAAGCATCCATATAAATATCATTAGTGACAAAAGCATTTTTCAGAACTCAAATTACATAGTTTATACAAAGTTTGACAGGAAGAATGAGAAAAGCTCACAGTATAATTGCCACCATCGCAAATTATGTTCCTTTTGGAGTTTTGCAAGTGATTTTTGTAGAGCTTATATACGGCGGTGGCGGTGGTGGTGGTGGTGGATATGTAGTTGTAGCCATTGCCAGCATATTTTGGCCAAACCTAAATCTACAAAGTTATAAAATAATAAAAAAATAAAAAAAAGCAAAATCACACGAAGCGCAGCTGTCGAAATCAAACTGAAAACAAACTGAAATAACCTAATAGAAACATTAAGAAATCACCCAACTACGTACATAGAAACACATAATTTAAACCTAGAAACAGAGTCTCCTGTGCATCACAACACCTACACCTAAAGTGAACACATAGCCACACAATTGTTTAAACCAAACCATAAACCTGCAATTTCCCTTTTACATGACCAAAATACCCACACCTCATTCTGCATCTCTACCACTCTATCATAAATAAATAAAAACACCCAAACCACAATAAAATGCATTCTACCAAACCAAAAATAAAACCCATTTAAACAAAACATTCTCAAAGATTACAGGCTACACAAATCATCCCAAAAATTAAATTCATAACTCCATCTGCATTAGCTATTGATGGAATGTGAACTTCGAAACCTATTGTTATAAACTTTTACATTGGCATAAGACCCTTTCATAAGAAATAATAAATGGTAATAAATATATAAATCTATTCCAAAACTAAAATCAGAAATTCATAACAATACGAATGTAAAATTGTTTGGGAATTGACACGCCCAGTCCAAAATAAAAAGCCCACAAAAGAGAAAAAGAATGGGCCTTGATTCCAGAAAAGCAGCCCAAACCAAACCAAACCAAAGAGGCCCGTATCTTCTACAAAGTGGTAGAGGTGTAAGAAACACAAAATAAGTCAATAAAATTGCCAATTAAAAATGGCAATTCATCACCAAAGCAGATCGATAAATTTCTAAAGAAGAATTGGATTGGGCTCAGCTTCTAAATTCTCACCATTTATCTCAAAAACCCATAGTACAACTCAACAGATCTTTTTTGAAGGTCTATTCTCAAAGAAGCCCACGTGACTACCTGACTTTGAAAAAGTCAAAAATCTCAAGATGAGCTAATAGCGAGTTAATAAAGGCAGGTCTTATAGGAGGACTTCTCCATTTTTACAGCCAAAGGAAGATGATCAAGATCCCTTATATATATATATATATAGAAACTCTGCACCAAAGCAGGTGGCCTTTCCAAGAGATAAGCAGACTACGATTTCAAGAGATAAGTAGGGAGCAAGGGAGTTGTTCAAACAGGGAAAGCAAACTGACCATCATGGCAGATTGAGTTTTTCTCTTTACAAAGAACAAACAGTGAACAAAGAGAGTTGGTTTTCTTTCAGAAAAAGCAAAAAAAGACCTCTATGAAAGCTGATTGTTGATGGTTCTTATCTGCCAAAAACAATGACTTTCTTCCTTTTTGGTTTTGAAAAGAGAAAAGATATTTTTGAAAAGATCTACCACCCATTATTCAAAGATTAAACCCCACTCCAGCATTTCCTATAAAATAAGAGAGCGGGTGAACAGATGAAGCACAGCCAAAAAATCAATCAAAAATAAAAAAACTCAAAATGATCACTTGATCTCAAAAGCCTTCAAAACACTGAAGCAACTAAAAACTCATCGAGCTACAAGAAACAAGTCAGCTATAATCCAGAATCTTAAACCTCAGTTCAGTTTCAAAGAAATAGTCATTCAAAGCGAGATTTCTCTCGTTACAAATTTGGTTCAGCATAAGCCAAATCAAGCAGAGTTTGGGTTTTACAAATATTAACACCTCAACAAATTTATGGGGAGCCCTGATCAAGCAGAACA
The DNA here is from genome assembly GCF_000346465.2 of Prunus persica. NCBI lineage: Eukaryota > Viridiplantae > Streptophyta > Magnoliopsida > Rosales > Rosaceae > Prunus > Prunus persica. The sequence goes on along the minus strand of NC_034013.1, from coordinate 4,042,566 downwards.
GGTACCACAGTGCAGTTCCAGCTCAGTAATCATCAAAACCAGTCACTTCTACCCGTTTCAGACTGAAGAAGTCCCAATTTTGCCCTTTCAAAAAGCCTTTCAGGGCTTGAAATAGATTAAAGCTCTACCACACTTGAACGTTGGTATCGATTTATAGCCGAAACTTGACAGCTGAAGGTGTTGATAGTTCAATCAAGCACAGACATATCCAGTCCAACCCGGATTAGAAGCATCTATCCAGGCAAAAATTAAAGTCCAACACTCTTTTTGTCCTTTTAGAGTTGGCCTTTCCTTTTTGAACTTTGTAAAAAGGCAGTTCTGTGTGAAAACAGTCACTTTCTTATCATTTATTCTGGCCAAAACTACCAGTTTTTGTACTATGAAAAATTGTGAAGTCATCACCAGTCTGAGGCAAGAAAAGAACTTACTTGGGAGATATTACTCCCCCAAATTCACAATCGCTTGTTTAGAAATCAGTAACTTGGGACGCAAGTTATCTATTTTTAAGAAGTCTGCTAGGATTTTCATTGCTAGCAGTGGCACGCTCGCACACAAAAAAAAGTTGACTTGTTGACCAGTCAATGGTTTTCAAGACAATAGGAAACTTTACCCTACTATCAGAGGAACAATTATAAAACGGATGAACAAAAATTAGAGAGACTACACAAAGCGACCTTACCTAAACTAAAAAAAACCTCATTCTAGCAGCTAAACTGAAATTGGGAATTGATGTGCAGAGACTTATTTGAACAACCACACAGAGACTTATCCATGTTGTCTATCTGAACAACCATACAGAGACTTATTTATTTATTTAATTTTAAAAGTTCCCAACGCTAATCTTTTTTTCTATCTTATTAATTTAAAAAAGAAGACAAAAAGGAAAATTTACATTTTACATCACCATTATTTATTAAACAGCCCCAAAAATACATCAAATAACAAATGAATAAATAACTCCATCAAAACACACACCAAGAAATTGTTGAGCATAAAAATCATGAGTTTTTCTATTTAAACCTCATACTTCTTTTTGTTCACCCTAATATTAAATTATTAAACTCTTAAGTTTTATTATTGTGTAAAAAGACAAAAAAAGTCATCCAACTTAATACTTAACCCTAGTACATCTATACACACCCCACCACTCTTCATGTTTGATGATGGTAACTTACATATCAATTTAAATGTCAACATTTCTCTATCAAAACCTCCTAGTTCATTCTCAAATTTTGTTTAAATAATAATAAAATAATACGGCTACACATTTGACAACAATGTTTTTATCTCTTTAAGTAATGTGAGATTGAGGTGAACTTAGAGTGGTGAGGCGCAAGACAACGGGGTGTGGGGTGTGTGGTTGATGAGTTTTATTTTATTTTATTTTTTCTGCTGAGTGTGTATTTGAAGGTGGTTTGGGAAGATAGTGGGTTTTTATTAGAATGTGAAAGTTTGAATTAGAAGTTGGGTTGAACTTAGAGCATGGGGTGAACAAAGAGAAGTGTGGAGTTTAAATAGAAAAACTCAAAATCATTACGGACAAAATGTTTAGTTAATGAAAGAAAAGACAAGCTTACATTGAACTGATGAAGCAGAGCCTCTGCCTTTCTGGCTTCTTCATCATCGTCATCATCACTGACCTCACTGCACTGATTCACATCACAAAACGTTAAAAGAAAAATTCACTCAATCTCTCAATCTCACAGAGACACAATCATGTTCTTAAACAAATAAGTCCATAAGTGGAAATCCAGAAAATCAAAGCCCTAAAATCCAAAAAGTAAAAACATTAAGTGAATGCAATAGAAAATGCAAAACATCTTATGAAAGTTCGAAAATTTATTACCCTCTCAACGAGATCTCAGATATTAGGGTGGGTGTTCTAGCCACATGGGGGTTTTCGGCGTTTCCAACTGAGAGAACGGCAGGAGGGACAACACAGGTAGAAGGCAACAACGAATAGGAAAATGAAACATATACCAAATGAGAGCAGTAAATAATGCTTTTGGACCTCGATTTTTGATAGGGAAAGGAAAGAGAGAGATGACGGCGGGAAGGGATATCGATGCAGAGAAACTGAGAGAGCAAGAAGAGATGGAGTTTGAGAGGAGAGAAACTGAGAGGGCAGAGAAAGAGAGAGGGAGTTTGAGGAAGGTATCGATTCTGACCACAGAAATTATGAGAGGGTTTGAGAGGAGGATGGAGTCTGAAAAGAAATGCGGAAGCGTGAAAAAATTGGAGGGTGTAGGCTTCCTTCCACTTTCGAAAGAAATTTAACAAGGGTGACACATACCACATCTGGATCATCCCAATTTATATCGGGGTGTATATTGCACCTCTTCTTTCTCATTTCATACAGACTCTTCTCTCAATTCGGCTACTCCATCATTCTCAGTTTTATGATTCTCCTCTCCAGTATCCTCAGTCTTATGACTCTTCTTTCCAGCATCCTCAGTCTTATGGCTCTCCTCTCCAGCATCCTTAGTCTTCCTTGCGTCTGCATGACTAGTACATTTTTCCAAGCGCAAAACTCTCTCCTCTAGCTCACCCTTCTCACGGTGCATATTGCAACCTCATTCTTGAATTTTTGCCCAACAAAGTTTACCTCGTCAAGGTCCTTACATATCCGTGGGGTTACACTAGGTGCATCACATTCAAGAACATCTAATCCCCAACTCCAATATGGTTGGCTCATCTTCGATGCACTTGGTCGTAAAAGGCGCAGTATAACAGGCTGTCAAAAATATAGAGTTAACAGGTCATATACAATACTAAACAGCTTTCCTTATGAAACCAACATACTATTGAAATAAATTATTAACTACACACCTATTTACTTTGAAATATATAAGCGTTCAGCTTTCTAAACTCAGGCACTTTATCTATGGATTCCCACATGCAAATTTGAGGGACTAATGCAGGTTCCTCGATCCTCTTACAATATCTAGGGGGAATTCCTAATTTAGCAATTAATTCATACGCCCAAATCTACACCAAATAGATTATCAAAGTCAGTACTTAATTACGAACTTAAATTTTACCAACACCAATTTTGAACTAAATCATACTTGGAAAGCATAGCTCAATCCCTTTATATTCCATGTAGGTTTGTTAATTCTTTTACACTTGTCATCCTCCATGTTTTCCTTCCCTTTTCTCATTGAACTCTGCACCACCTTTTTTCATTTTTTCTGTCCTTTCCCCTTCCCATCATTGTCTTTATCACTCTCTTTCTTCCTGAGAGAAAACAACAGAGAATCTTGCAAACACTCAAACGATATAGATCCCCCTGATGTTTGTTGAATTCATCTATTTTATGAACCAAATGTAAGTAGTCCTCGTTTATCTTTACATTTTGGGGTTTACCCATTATCACAAACTCCACAAAATACAACAGTCTCAATTTGAACAAGTTCTTGCTTCCTCTTTCGGACTTTAGGAATGCATTTTCTAAGTCATGGAAAAATAATATGACTCCTGTTGGTAAAATGCTTTTTCATAAATCGATTAGGAGCATCCCCTGCGGACGTTATGTAAGGCTCTGTTCCACATTTCAGACCACTTATCAAACGAAAGTCCTTTACAGTAAATTGAGCAACGTTGGACCCTATTGCATAACTAAGGCTCAGCATGTCCTTCACATCAAGTCCTCTAACTTGCCGGAGTGCTAAAGCATGCACAATTTGACCGCTAAATGCAATTTTATAGAGGCCCAACAGGTGCCCAAAATAGCTCTCTCTAAATCTTTTCTTATGAGTCACTGAAATGCTGCCTGTTAGTACCACTGTTCACCCTTTTTTGTGTTTATTCCTGAGATGGAAGGGCAAAGTTCCCCACTGCCTTGGAAACCATTGATTGGTCAACAAGTCAGCTTTCTTTGGTGTATGAGCGTGCCACCACTAGCAATAAAGATTCTAGCAGACTTCTTTAAAACCGATAACTTGCGCCCCAAGTTACTGATTTCTAAACAAACGATTATGAATTTGGGTGGGGAATATCTCCCAAGTAAGTTCTTTTTCTTGCCTCAGACTGGTGAGGACTTCACAATTTATCCCAGTATAAAATTGGTAATTCTAGCCAGAGTAATGAATAATAAAGTAGACTGTTTTTAGACAGAACTGTTCTTTTCAGAGCTACAAAGGAAGAAATCAACTCTAGAAAAGCAAAAGGAAAGCTAGAACTCCATTCATGTATGGATAGAAGCTTCTGATCCGGGCTGGACTGGGTAAGTCTAGGCTAGACTGGACTTTTAACAACTTCAACTGCTCAGTTTCAGCTGTAGGTCGATACCAAAGTTCAATTTTGGCAGAGCTTTAATCTACTCCAAGCTTTGGGACAGAAGTGGCCGTTCTTAAGAACTTAATGAGCTGGAAACTGCACTGTGAAATTTGTTGAGGTTTTCATATTTGAGAAAACTCAAACTCTGGTTGTCTTGGCTTTTGCTGAACCAAATTCGTAACAAGAAGGATCTCGTTTTGAATGACTTATTTCTTTAAGTCTGAACTTTGGGAACTCTGATCTAAACTTTTTTTTTTTTCCTTGTGGTTCAAGTGAGCTTTTGGTTGATTTTTTTGGTTGTTTGTTTGATTGATGAAAATTGAGTGTCTTATTCTGTTCACCCTCTCTAGTATTTATAAGGAAATGCTTTGGATTAGGGTTTCATTCTTCTAACAATGGGCGGCAAAGATTTCTCAAAAGATCTTTTTATTTTTAAATGCAAAGAAAAAGAAAAGTTTTAATCAATTCTGGCAGATAAGCTCTCAATAGTCTGTTCTCAAGATCACTTCCCTGTTTTTCCTGAAAGAGAACCTAACCCCTTTTTTAATTTCCAACTGCCCCCCTATAAGAGCTCAAACCGTGATGGTTAGTTTGATTCTCAGTTTGAACAGCTCCTTCCTGCTTATCTCTTTTTGAAAGTATGACCTGTTTATCTTTTGGGAGAATCACCCTTTTGTTGGAGTAGAGGAAAATATCTCTAAATATTTTATACAAAAAATATAAGGGTTTGATCTTCTGATGGCAGAGATTTTTAGAGAGGTCTTCTCCTAGTTCGCCTGCTTTTGATTAACACACTTTATCAAATTAGTTGAAAATGTTGACTTTTCAAATGTCAGAGAAAAGAGATTTCACATGGGTCTGTTTTTATTTTCTCCTTTCTTTAATCATGTTGGGCCTGCTCTGTTTTTTCTGGAATCAAACCAAGGGCTGGTTTGCTTTTTTTTTCTTTTCAAAGCTCACGTTTTTGTTTTGCCACCTTTTAATAAATCCTGGGCTGGGTTCTTTTGGATTTCCTGTTTATTTTGCAAAGCTCGAGTCTGGGCCTGTAGTGTTTGGGCGGAGTGTATAATCTTGACCCAATTCAATGGAACATTGGTGGCTGGTTTACAAATTGCTATGGGCTTTGTGACCTTGGGCTGGGTGTGCCAAATTAAGCCCAAATCACTTTGCAAAACCTAAAGGAAGGTGTCGTATAGTAGTGTAGCTCGGAAGTCCGAGTACCGTATCTATAGAGAACGGTGTATAGAAAATAACATAGCTAAAAAAGAACAATTATGATTGAGAAATAGATTTATGCAAGATTTGATTTAAAGAAAATTCAATTGATTAAAACACTAAGGCATTGGGATTCCACTTTTAACATAAGCATGCAACTCTTAATAATTTGATCCACAAAATATTTTTCATTGTAGTTGTTCAAAATAATTAAAGCTCTTTTTAATTTCCTTTAGAAGTATTCTAAGCATAACTTGTACCATTGGCAACAAACTATCAAAAAATAATCTTCATTGAAATTCTATTAATCTTTAGTAATTCTCTCCTCTTTTAAAAGCATGAAAGTTTTTACTACACAAAGGGAAAAACATGATTTAACCCATGAAATAGATTATCAAACATTCATCAATTAATTAAAAAGAATACTACAAATTCATATTAAGGCTTAAGTTTGGATCAAACTAATAAAATTACACACTCATATTAAAAGCTTTCTCCTTAGCCTTAGCTAGGGAGTTAGTTCCCCATAAAATAAAATAAAACTAAAACAGAAATTTAGACCTATAAAGATGGAGGAAAGAGAGAAAGCTCAAGAGTTGTGGAGCTTGGTGTGTTTGTACAATGCCGTAGCTCCTCGTATTTATAGGAGAATGAGAGCAGCCCTCATGGACAATTCCAACTTCATTTGAATAAATTTATTCATCCACCTGGGCGCAAGCCAATCCAATTTCTTTTGTTTAAGCAATTTCATCTCTTTTATTGGAATACACATCAACATATGTAATCAATTCAATTGGCTTTTATGCTGTAACCACATTCTTCATTTTATAATTCTTCTTGGCTTATGGAAGCTGCCTCAATTCTTCTGTAGTGTCGGCTGCCACAATTAATTGGATTGCTTCAATTGTCATCACTTGCAATGCATGGCTCTCCCCACTGTAAACATCAAAGTGCAATATTACAAACTAAAAAGTGGTACAGAAAATAGTAAGCAAGCATATTTATCTACTTAGGAAGGTTGAAGAAATTATAAATGTATATACACGTATATAACCTTAAGATAAAATAAAGAGATTATCATTATTTATGTAAAAAGTATGTAAGCAAGTAAATAAGTGAAAACACACCTAATTAACTAAAATTGTAAGAAAATCAATTACTAACAAATATATTTAAGGAATAAACGTGATAATTTATGTGCTCATCACTGCCCAAAATTACACAGGCCTGTAGTCGCCACACACATATTATTCACCAGTGTAGAATAGACCTCTGACTTCGGGAAACAAAGCTCAAACTCAGATTCCATTTTATACCTGCAACATTTTGCTTAAGAAAGAGAAGTGATACCAACTCACAATATTATGAACACACTAAGATACAGACGTGATACCTAGTCACAATATTCTCAACATATTTTCATCACATTTACATAATTAATACCTACAAACACTATTTTCAACACATTAAGATACAAAATTGATACATAATTAAACTATTTTCCAAACATTAAGATGCAAAAATGATACATAATTTTCACTTGCACACTATTTCAACACATTAAGATACAGAACTGATACGTAACAACACTATTTTCAACACATTAAGATATAGAATTGATACCTACTACAAGATGCATTGATCCTTATGCATCCCAAATCATCTCATATTCACAATTAAGATCTTCAATTTTCTCTTCTGTGTTCTACTTCTAATGGTACTTATTATTTGTTTTCCAAGCCCCATTAAATCACTAAAATGATGTCATACACTCACACCACTAGATGGGCAAAGTAGGATTACAATAAGGGTCAAAGCAAACAGATAAAGGTTCCTGGAATTTTAAGAAAAGACAACTAACATGTAGAATGCCAAAAAAAAAAAAATGGAAGAAGCAACAGCTGTGAATCTACACTTCAACAAATTACTACAAAGAATTGCAAAAAAAATCCCTAATTTTGGAAAAATGAAAGAATTTAAATTGCAGCAAAACTTTAAAAAAAGAGTTACTATGCTTCAACAAATTAATAGAAACTAGAAAACACAACACAAAAAAGCAACTGAAGCCAATTTCCAATTTATATTTTTGCAAACACAACTACTACGGAGAAAGAGTACTCTTACCCAAAAAATCAAAGCCCTAAAATCCTAAACAAAATTTAAACATTAAGTGAATGCAATATAACATGCAAATCTTAATATGAAAGAGAGAGGGAATTCAAGAGAAACATACCGATTTAGACATTTATATGAGAAAGACTAGAATAGGGAGGTTTTGCGACAACAGAAGAGAAAGTGAAAGAAAAAGAGTAGACTAGGGAGTTTCTGCGACAAGAGAAAAGGAATATACAAATTTATGTCTGGTATGTGAAATTTTGGATGTTATGATTAGGGTTCATTCATAAATTCATTGAGAAGAAAGGCACAACTGTCAAGAAGAACAAAGGCTAGTTTTTTTCCGAAACAGGCTCGACTTGACACATGGGCTAAGGAGAAATTGCAGCTTACCCGTTTGTACCGTAAGCTTGCTTTTTCTCCTAAACCGTTCATATGCATTTCAACGGCTGCGATTGATTTTCATATAAGGTTCTCACATAGCTGTTCTCACCTGATCCGAGCGCCTGATATATTGTTATCTGTGTTATCTTAGAATGTTGTTAGATAGATAGATATATGTTTTAGTTAAATTTAATTTTAGAGTTGAGTTATTTCCTAGGTATAGCTAGATAGCAACATTTCTGATCTGAAAGTCGAGAAACTATTGGTATGTATTCATATGAAACTGATTAGACAGAAACTTTCATTTTAGTTTCTTCCTCTTTGGAACGTATGCCTAAATTTTCAGCTTAAGAAGAACCTAAGCCTCAACTATCCCGATCACTAAATCATACAGCATTTCCTACCAAAACCGGGCTGTTCATTCACATAGCTTGAACGAAATTCCATGAAATCATCCATTTTCCGGGACATAGAGATGAGGGTGATCAGAAGTTTGAACCAAAGCAAAGTTGTGTCTGGTAAAGTTTAGTCTCCCTATTCATCGTTTGAAAATGTCATGCTAAATGTGATGAAGAAACCTTTTTTTTTTTTTCAAATCCAGATTAAAATATGAACCGAAACTTAAAGAGAATAAAACCCTACAATAACATAAGCAATAAAAAAAATTACTAATAAACTTTAACAAAACAACTAATTAAACACAAATAGTAATAATAGTATAGGTTTCTACACTTAACAAGTTCCTAGTGAATCTAATCCTTGATTTTAAATCCTCTTCACATCTTGCCTTAAATCCTCATATGCTACCGTGAAAAATTGATTCGCCTAATCACACACTTTTTAAAAAATACACATAGTCTCACAATCTATATAGTTTATTTGTGCTTTTTTATTAAGTGTAAAGGTTTTTTTCACACTATCTACAACTAAATCTTGTTCTAGTGGTATTCTTTTCACAATATTGAAAGAGATTGCAAGTTCAAACTCCTATCCCGATTAATATAAACATAAATAAAAGAAGACATATGAAGGGGTTTAAACCCCAAAAGGGTTAATAGTTTTATTAGTCCCTGAGCTCAAACCCAATTTGCATTTGAGTCCCTCAATTTCCAAAATCATTCCCGTGGTATTTCAACTTTAGTTTCGTTAGGACAAATGGTCCTGCCATCAATTTTGTTAACTTTTCTGTTAAATGCAAGGGCAAAATGGTATTTTTGTATTAAATTGATTAAAAGAGGAAAATAAAATTAATATAACGCCCGGAAACCCCCCCCCCCCCCCCCCCCCAAAAAAAAATCCCGATTTCTACTCCCCCAAACTTTTTTTTTTCTTTTTTGGTTTTTTATTTGATTTTTTTATATTGTTATTTTCAAGATATGATTTTTCATTCATTTTTTTGGTTTTAATATAAAAATACCATTTTGCCACTGCATTTAACAGAAAAAGTTAACAAAATTGACTGCATGACCATTTGTCCTAATGAAAGTGAAGTTAAAGGACCACGGGAATGATTTTGAAAATTGAAGGACTCAAATGTAAATCGAATCTAAATTCAGGGACTAATAAAATAATTAACCCAACCCCAAAATTAGCCAGCTGATATTTCTTTAAAATTAAAAATAGGCTGATTGATTGATATAGACACCCACACCACAAGTTGAGCAAAAAGAATTAATTTCTAAACAAATTTTTTTATTAAAAATGGTCTCTGATTAGGTAGTAAATCCCTTTATATTCGAGTCATGCAATGCAAGGCATGAAGGGTCACTTTCTGGGCCACACCAGAAGAACCCAACAGAACTGAATAGAACATGAACAACAAAAATAAACATTTGAGGCTCTTTTTTTTACTCTCTCTCTCCTCCTCTTCTGAATTCTGATTCATTGCTTCTCCTACTCCAGAAATGAAAAACACATGTATCTACTGTGCTGTACCAAAATGCCTATACTATAAAGGTGGGGGAGAAAAAAAAAATCATGAGATACTCAATGTTCTGGAAATTTACCACGTATGAGCTGTTCTTCAAGCCCTTTTTAAACCCGCATTGAGGCAAAAAGCATTGGTTATATTAGGAGAAATGTGGATGCCAAGGTAAAAGAGAAACAATCAGAAAAAGTGAGAAACCAACTTCTTTTGGTGTTCCTTTATGTTTACCGCTTGCTTCCATGATGCATAATATTTGCTCCATTTACAGAATGGTAACTGCAATTACTAAATATGGCGAAGTGTGCTGCATCCTTTTTTTATCCATTAGTGTCGGTGCATTTTCAGCAACAAAAATAGACCCCAGGGCTTTCACGAAGTGTGCCCTTTTGGATTTTGGGGCATTTTTTAGATAACCTGTAGGAACATAAAAAGGCTTTTGCCATGCAGATATATTTCGAATCCGCTTCCTCGTAATTTAAATTAATTTAAAGTAAATTATCGTTTGTATAATAGCTAGAATTTCACCCTTCTGGTATATGCTGAATTCATGGCACTAAAATAAAACCACTTGCCACAAACAAATTCATGCACCTGAAATCTGCAAGCCCAGGTCTTTACCCCAAAAAAAAACCAAGCAAATTGATGAAAACTTGTGCATAGAAAAATTGAGGAAATCCAACGATAACAGGGGAAGATTAAAAGTTGAAGAAAGTTCAACTTGTTTGAATGCTGAATTCAGTAGTGGATATAACAGATTACAAATGTTACATTCTGAAATACGTACTTCTACATCACTAACCAGAACTCCCATGGGGTTCAAATTTATAACACTTATATATACAAAGAAGAAAGACAGAAAATTGACACCCAAAAACAGAACAAAAAAATATAGCTATTTTCACTGAAGGGGAGGAAGCCATGTAGTTTTGGACCTAAGAAAATTGTTTCAGCTCCTCAAACTCAATCTATACTAAAACAAAATGCTACCCAAGAAGACATGAGAAACGCGTGGAACCAGTATCTAACAGAGCTCGCTGCTTTGTCGGGAGCCTCAAAATGTCCCAAAAGCCCTGAACCACCATTGAAATCCAAAACAAACTCTCTGTTTCTCCTCTCCTCTGGTTCCCATTTTTCTTACCGGGAGTCGCCGATTTTCGATAAAAGAGCTAACCTGAGCTGATCCTGAGTGTAAATTCGGCTGCCCATTTTGACAGTGGCTTGTTGTATCATCAAATCATTGACTACAGAAATGCTGGCATGGTGTACATCCAAATCAAGCTCTTTGAGAGAAGCCATTAATCTGGCTGCAGGGTGGTTCTTCTTGCAACACTGAATTCGAATCATGGCGTCCCATCCGATTATCTTCACATCAATATCCAAGTCTATTAATTTACTACTAGCTTGGTGTTTAGACATTTTGAGGTCGTCTGACAGAGAACTCGAGTCTTTACAACCCAAGTCCTGGTTCATCGACTCCAATTGCTTCTGCAAGTCCTCCTTATCGCTCTCGGTTGTCTGCAGCTTCGCCTTCAGCTCGTTGATATACGATATGGCATCGCCCAGAAGCGATGCCTTGTCCATTTTCGACACGTTTGGTACCACCGCTCGGAGAGCATAGAATCTCTGGTTAAGCTTCTCTCTTCTTTGCCTCTCTGCTTCAACGTGGTTCAGGGGCTCTTCTCTCCCGTTGGCCGGTTTACGACCCCGTTTTCTCGGTCGTTTTTCGGGGTCCACAACCCGGCTACTATCAGTCTCCCGAACCACCGAGGCTTCAAGGTCGGAGTGGTCCGAATCGGCGGCCCCACCGCCGCCCGATTTCACGACACCACTGGACGGCAAAATCACCCCCGAGCTAAACGACAAGATCCCCTCGTCGTTGCTGCCGCGAGAGGTCGGCGACCTCTTCTTCTTGCTGTTGTTATCCTCGGCGGCGGCAATTTGGGAGTGCCCTGAAAACAATTTTCCGTTGGCGCTGTAAGAGCTCCTCTTGCTCTCACCGAAACTCAAAATCTCCCCCGATTCAGGCTTCAACGAATGGGAATTGGAATTGGAGTTCTTCCCGCTGCTCCCGTCGTAACCATAATCGGAAAAATTGAGCTCCCTGGTGAAGAAGCTTTGCGTCTGCTGCTGTACTTGCTGCTGCTGCTGCGATTGTTGTAATTGAATCGCGCTCGGGTTCTCCGATAAGCTACTGGAACTCGGCTGGTGGCTTTCGAACTGAATTGGCTTCGAGACGGGCTGTGTGCTGGTGCTGGTGGGTGCCGAAGTAACGGGAGCCATGTTCACCGGGTCCTTGACTTCGATGGTGGTGGACGACGGATCGTTAATCCAGAGCGACGACGGGTCATTTTCTCCCTGATCGGCACCGCCGCCGCCCATAGGCCACGAACCCACTTCCAAATTGTTGAAATTGAACAAAACCCGGACTTTGTTTGTCAGATCCGAGCTCTGGTAGATGAGCTCCGTCGAGCCCAGCTCAACCACCCCATTTGCCGTCGGAACGCAAACCATAGTCTGCAGCCCAAACAACTGGCCCTGTCTCGCCCGCTCGCACGGGGACGCAGCCAGCCGGTCTCCAGCAACCCAGACCGGGGTCGAGTGAAAGAAGGCCTGACCCGGAAGCCCGCCGCCGGGGACGAACGACTGAGTCATCGAGACCAGGAAGAACCACTCGGTATCGGTCACCTCCTGATCCACTACTGCGTCGTCTGCTGACGTGTCGGCGCCGGAAATCAAGGAGTTGAGCTCGCGGAGGACTTTTTTCCTGTACTCCTGGTCGGCGGCGGACGTCGTCGTTTTGGCCTTAGCCTTGCCTTTGTCCCTCTCGTCCTTGTAAAACCCTTCACCCCACCCGAGAACGGTGCCGCCGGAGTAGTCGTACGAGGACTGCCAGAAGATGGCGTAGGTCCAGCTCTCACGAGCGCCTTCGATGAGGGCCTGGAGGCGCTGCATGAGGGTCTCCTGGTTGAAGGGCGTGATGGACGGCTGAGATGGCGCGACAGCAGCCGCCTTCGGGTAGTCTGAAGTGGAGGCTGACGACTGAGGCTGGGCTTGGGGGTGAGCGGGTTGAGGCGTGGGCTGGGCCGATGGCGCCGCCCAAAACGACGTCAGATCGGATGAGCTCATAAAGGCCTCCATCAGCGACGCGTTGTCGTCCGTCCAAAGATTCATCGTCGGCGGTATCCGATAGTCCGTCATGTGAGCGATACCGTCTTAGTGACGTAAGAGTAGGTGTGGACGACAAAGAGAGGATAGGGTGCGGAGAGAAAATGAGAAGGTAGAGAGAGATAATTTTGATTTGGGGAGTTCTGAATTTGTGTTTGGGGATTTATTTGGAGAGCATTTGAGCTGAATTTTGGTTGGGGAGGAAAGTGGGTGGAGGGTGGAGGAGAGAGTGAGCGGACAAAAAGTTTACTAGCGCAAGCCGAGTAAAAAGGAAGGGGGAGTTTCGGGGAAAATCGGGTTGGCCGATTTAATCGCCAGCGTAGATCATCCAAAAGCCGGCGTATGTACATACATCTATCTAAAGCTTGGACGTGCGTCACGTGCGTTACAAGTGTCACAGCTGGAAACACTTTGACTTTTGACCATTCGGAAATGGGCTTTGGAGTTTGGACTTCCGACACTGCAAGTTGCAACACTAACACCATAATCACGTGCGGAGGCGTGGCTTATTTATTACAAAAACGTAAGTTTAACTGGAAAATGATGATAACAATAGAAATGTGCGTTTTTGGGATAAGGTGATTTTCCAAGATCTTTATTTCACATGAGTAATGGAGTAAAAGTTTGACTGCATAATCTTTTGACTGGAATAAAAGGTTGAATTTATTTTTCCACTAGAATAAAGGCTGAATCTATTCGGAAACTTTTTTTTTTTTTAGAATTAGTTATCCTGGGATAAAAAGCTGAATCTATTCAAAAACTTATAACGGCATAATCTTTTGTATTGAATTAATTACTTCAAACATCAGATGATTAATAATTAGATATTTATATGAACAATTAAAATTATTAGTCGACTTCTTATATGTGGAATGCTGCACATAAATGATAAAATTAGTATAATTTTTTAGGCTTAATTCATTCTGAAAAGTCAAATCCCATTTTACTCTTGTTTGGTTCATGGAAAAAGAGGCTTGGGGATGGGGAAATCAATTATTTTCCCATGTTTGGTAATTCCAAACATGGGAAATCGTTGTCTTGCACATGGAAAAGTAGGGGGAAAGTGAAGCCCTCCAACCCACTTGGGTTTTGTTTTCCTCCTCACGGGAAAGTTATGAGCCAAAATTAAATACACATTTTTCATGATCATATTGTCCTCATTAACAATTTAGAATTATAATATAGCATTAAATGCATTTTTTTTATTTGATTTCATATGGGTATACATGAAAAATTAAACCAACTTTGTTTTATATTCCTACATAAACCAAACATGTGAAAGGAAATAAAGTGGTATTTCTTGATTACTTTCCCAGAATTACCAAACATAGGAAAAGAATCTTCATTTCCCATCCATTGAGAAATGACATAGGAAGTCATTTTCCTTCAAAATTACTAACACACCCCTGCCACATCATCAAACTTAACGGACATTTTGATGGAGTTACGGTAGGGGCAATGTGAAACATCAAACCTTGGTCAATGGGCAAAGTGTGTCACTTTGACTTTAAGGGGGTAAAAGAGGATTTGACTAATGTTTCAAGGTGCACTGTAGCACTTAAACCTATTTTTTATTGGTTAAATACCTTTTTGGTCACTAGGTTTTGCACGAAAATTCAATTTGGTCACTGAGCAAAAAATAAGCCAAATTAGTCACTGTGTTTTCCAAAGTTTACAATTTATAGACATTCTATTATCTTCCGTTAAGTGCAGTTTTTATTTTTTATTTTTTTACAAAGCACGTTTAATGTTCTTCCTCTACTTGTGATGCCCTCTAACAGATTGTTGTAAAGCACATTTAATCTTCCCCCAATTTGTTAAACCCTAATAGCACAATATACCCTAACTCGTTGAGTTAAAGGAAGAAGATTGAAAGTACTTCCTATAAAAAAAATGCACTTAACTTATAAAATATATGTCTATAAATTGTACACTTAGGAAAACACAGTGACCAATTTGGCTAGATTTTTTTCTTAGTTGCCAAATTAAATTTTCATGTAAAACCCAATAAAAAAAAATATAAGATTTGGTGAGCAATCTCATGAGCAACAACTTCACTATAGGTAGATGAGAAAAGAAGAATTTCAAAAAAACTAACTGGCCACTAAAGATGGAAAAAAGAAGACTTGGCCAATACTAATTAGAGCATATGCAGTTAAATTAGTCGCATTGATAAGTATATTACTAGATTCATTTTCTTAGGGTCTTACCGATATTTGATAACAATTTCATTTTTACTTTTTTTAAAAAAAAACTAAAAACATGTTTGATACATATTTTGTTTTCTGTTTTTTAAAAAATGAAATTTAATTTTCAAAATCACCCTTTCTAGAGAGAAAATGATAATTGTAATTTGTAGTCATAAATTTGGCATAAAGACCATAAGCCACACAAGCTAGGAACGGATCCAAAATTTCAAAATGCGGTGGGTTAAATTTATCTTACATACCTATTAAGAAGATATGTGTGTGAAGGAGAGCGTGGGGGATATGCGTGTGGTCTTAAATATTGATGGTTTTGGAAATATCAGTAGTCCAAAAACATGGAAACATCGACAAATTATCGTTGTCAGTAAAATTTTTATAAAACTACGGCAATTGTATAAAAAAAATTTATAAATTAAAATAAATTAATTATAAAAAAAAGAAAAAGAAAATAAGGAACTTTAGAATGAAAGAGTGTTAAAATACACTCTAATCTTTTCTATATTTATAATGATTTACTATCATATTTTATATTTTATACATTCCATGGCAAGTTACATGAGTAATTCCAATAATGCTCAATCTTTTCGCTATCTCCCTCATATTTAAGTCTTAAAGTCATCACATAAATACCAAAATTATTTATTTGCTGCAGATATTGGTATTGATCTTTATAGTATGAGAATATTATCTCCTTGAATAACTATCATATCTAAAAGAAATAAATATAAGATTGTGTTCAACGATAACACAAAGCGGCAGTGGTTTGTTGTCTAAAACTACCAATACAATTACAACTCTCACAAGTAGAGAATAGACTACAAACAAACAGTTGATGCAATTATTACAGTTCAAGACATTGTAAACACACAACAAGTGAGTAAAACCCACACAACCACCTCGTTTGTCATCAAATTCACCAACAAAACTACCAATACACTACTACTTCATCCTCACCAAAAATTGGGGAGGGGATGGGCGAAGAAGGGAGGGGAGGGGATGGGAGGGAATGGTAGGGTAGAGAAGGAGAGGAGGGGAGAGAGGTGGAGATGGGTGGAGAAGGATGCCACCACCCCCAAAAGGGCAGCGGTGGCTAGAGTTGGTTCCTAAGGGTTTTTTTTTTATAGAGAGAGTTCCTTAGAGCTTCAAAGCGTCTAAGTAAATAGTTTAGTGGAGGAGAAAGGGTAAAAATGAAGTGGTGGCTTGTTTTCAAAACCTCCCCTATTTGTTAAAACAACTTGAAAGTGTTTTCAGTTTTCCTTTTTTCTTTTTCTTTTTTCGCTCCTTTCTCATTCACCAATTTTACATCACCAAAAATGTAATGCATAGCGGTTAGGACCTCCGGACTTGGACCCATGCGCTCGACACTTGCATTTGGTCGCATACCCAATCCAATCCTTGGGACCTCCATATCCAAAATTACAATAAATAAATAAATAAAATCATCCTAACTTCCAAAAAATTCATCGAAAAATACTACAGACCCTTTATAACATGTACTTTCATTCTATGATCTCAAATTCATAATTTGACCCCAACAAAATTCAATATCCAAGTTCCGCAAAAAATTGAAAATAGTTTAAAACAACTTTTAAACAGTTTTTGGTTTTTTAAAAAAAAACTAAAACTAAAATTGGTTGCAATACAAGTTTTTTGTTTTCAATATGGTAAAAATGAAAAGTAAAATGATTATCAAACACAATGTACAAATGCAATGCTATTATTTGCTATTTTAACGAAGGATCTTCCGGGTGCACTTCCTCGGCCACTATAGTTCTTATGATTAACAAATCCTCCTTGTGAATATGTCATAATTGAAACTGTTCATCTATATAAAAAAATTAGTTGGAGATCGTTTAGTTATCCATATGTATCAAATAAATACTCAATTCATCATAAGGATCTTAATGTTACTAAAATCATAAAATTTGTTCCACACACATGCATTATTAAACGATCTCTAATTATTTTTCTAAAGATATTACTTCTAAATTGTGACTTAAGCAATGAGCTGTCGCAATGGTGACATTTCCAATACGAAGATTAGTAAACAACAGTTGAGATGCAAAAACTGTTCTAAAATCCATTGTTCGGGAGTTTAATCATCACCTTTCTACAGTTAGCTTCCACGAAGTAGCCGCCTCTCGGCAGCAGCAGTGAAAATCCAAATCCTCGGCGCACGCCATCGAACTAATCGGCAATCCATCTGAAGCTCCTGTTTTCCTCTCAGGTTAATTACTTTGAATCGAGTAGCGGACAACGACTCAACGACTCAACGACGGAATATAAAACATAAAAGACAAAAAGGGTGGGGACGCGTTGGCTTCACAGATCGAATCCTGGCCCTTGATCTGGTCGCCCCCCATTCGTCCTTTCCCTCGTTTTCAAAATTCCCACACCAGATAATCATTAATTTATTACAATTTGCTCGCGTATAATAATACACGGTTTAAATATTTAAAAACACGTTTTGCTTGATGCGTGTCGTAAAAGCACGTTTCCCTTCTTTTTTTTCTTTTTTTTCTTTTTTATTTTTGTTTTGTTAGGCACGTGTAACATTCCTCCTTCCCATGTGAAAAATCCTCCCCATCTTTAAAAAAAAAAAAATACTTATCTTATCCTTTGTTTTTTTTTTTCGTTAAAACCCATGAACCTTATCGTCACGAACGCCAACATTTTCAACGGGGTCCACTGAGAGTCCACTACGACGTCGTTCTCTTCCCATTGCAATACAAGCTAATCTGTTTTAATCTCTCAAATTTGTTTGTTCTTTTGTCGTCTAATTTTTGAATCCATTATTATTTTATCCCCTTTTTGTTTCTTCTGCTAAGAGATTGTTTTGTTTTTTTTTGTTCAGGAATCTTTTTCTTTTTCTTTTCTTTTTGCATTTTTTTTAATAATACAAATATTTTATTGAGCAAGAATCAATTGCAAAACAAAAATCACAAAGTACAGAAGCTAATAGTTGTAAACAAAAGCTTGTCCTGCTTCCAGAAGGTGACCCTCAGGTTGAACCAAACAAAAGAGGAAAAAAGAACCCTCAGGTGCGTAGCTTTGCTTCTTCACTTGGTGGGTTTTATTTTTATTTTTTATAAAGTGATATTTTAGTCTAACGTACAGAACGCAGAATCGAACTAAAATGCAAAAAATCAACACACTAATTTGACCAACTGATTTCACTCACTCCTGTTAGAAAAATAGATTCGTTAGATAATCACATGGTGCGAATGTGGATGTTGTCACTATCGCTTGCACCACACTTTACGAAAAGATAATGATTTCTATGAGGGTCCATGAATGAGGACATGGTTTTCCACCAAGGCTGGTCTTGTATATCTTTCAATATTCAGCAGAAAGAGGAAAGTGAAAAAAGAAGTAATATATTACAAGGTTAATTTCAGCTTAGTACATTGAATCTTTCATCAAATAGCATGGTTAAATCGTGTTTTTCAATTTGAATATTTTAGTGTCGGCACGTTTACGAAATAGTGATAATTTATTGTTAAAAATGATCATCAAAAGATGATGTGACATATGAACCTGGTGGCTAGTGATGATATGATTTCGTTGTTACGATAAAGTTAAAAATTACATTCAAAATTAAGAGATAAGATTAAAAATCTTAATTAAAAATTTGAAACACCAAATAATGAGAAGGAAGAAACACAATTAAAGAGACAAAACAATAACCTCGTTTCAGCTTCAACCCAACACATCTTCAAGACCCTATCGAGCGACATCACCAACCACGATGACGATGCCCCTATCATCTTCTTTGAAAGCTACCAGTCCATGAGGAATCCGACCCCTATCTAGCAACCATCCCCAGTTGCACCCCTTCCTCGGCCCATACCCTTAAGCACCATCTCCAGCCACACCCCTTCCTTCAATCCAGAGTCACCACCACCACCCTTTTCAGAAAAACCCCTCCTTCTTCCTCTATAAAAATTACTTCATATTGCAAATGACCCATTAGTGTAGTGATTTGGAATTTTACTCCCTCAGGCAAAGTCCTGGGTTCGAATCTTAGTCTATCGCCCCTTTCAATAGGAAATAACCTCAAAATAATAATAATAATAATAATAATAAGAATAATTACTTCATATTTCATTTTTGGGGTAAAAGAAAATTCAAGGGAATAGTCAAGCCATCAATGAGCCAAAGAAAATTCAAGTAAGAATTCTCATTCTTTGTGTTAGCAGACTAGTATGAATATGACCAAGCCAAAGTGATTTTTCGGGTAACGATTTTGGCACTATCAGCTTAACCTTTGCACTCCAAACTAAATATTTTGTCATTTTTCTACGTACACATACTAAACTTAGAGCATAAAAATCGCTATCTTTTTTTTCAACACTTGACATCGTAATTTCTAATTTTATTTATAATCAGTTATTATTATTTTCTACTATGTCGACTTTCTTTTCGGTACATTAAAGATATTGAACCTTTACAATCTCCAATCCATGTAAAGATTTTTAATGCTCTATGACCAAAATCGCTTTCACCAATTTAAAAATAAAAATAAAAATAGAAATGTTCATGCACATAATGGGATGTCAGTTTTTCAGGGTCCCATGAGGAGGAGGACAAAAAAGTCGCAGGAAATAAACGTGAAAACAATTTAAGCAAGTGGGGAAAGCTGTAGGGTTTGCTTTTGTTCAGCCTTAAACAAGCCAATCGTGTCTTGCTCTTACTATTTTATTTTATTGTATTTCGATTATTTGTGGACGGCAGATTCGTTCATGCCTCTAATAATTGTCGTCACATTTGTCACGCCTACTTTCATTTCATCCGCCTCGTTCTATAGCAGCCGTGTATAGCGTACACGACAACGATGATGTACACAACTTCGTACAATGTACATTAAAACATTAAAATAGGTCCAACTTACATTTCGGGTCCTTAGAATTTGCTTGATTTTTCACTTGAAGACCTATATATAGTTTCAATTTTGATAATTAGAGATTTTTAGTTTACTTAATCTACAACTAGAAGTAAGTACGATGTTTGTTTTGCTGCAAAAGGGGGTTTAGTGAAGGATATTCGTCGTCTTTTCAACTCAGTGTCGTCTTATTCTGTTCACCATGTTTCTCGGACTGCTAATGGAGTTGTCGATCGTATTGCATGTTATGGTCTTAGTTAGGAGGATCTTGGTTTTTGGTTTGATGTGCTACCAATGGCGAATCCAGGAATTTTTATAGGACTAAGCTATTTTTTATTTTTATTTTTACAGGAGATATATTATAAGCCTTTTTTTATTTTTCCTCTTGAAACAAAAATGTGAATAAATTTTATAAATCAAAGAAGGTCACATTACGAGCAAATATCACACAAAGAAATACCAAATATAAACAAATATCAAATCAAACACATTGTTCAACTACTTGAGATCCGAGTTGAGAAAGTTTCTCAGGAATTGAAGTATCAACATTATATGCAGAAGGTGTATGTATATCCTTGTTATCGTTACCCCTTTTTTTGAAGAATAGTTTTTCCTCTCTTTGTTGGTCTATTATAATCATGTGACATGATATCCTAACAAGAAATACTAGACACCAAAAATCATATATACTAATTAATAATTTAAGTTGCAAAAATAAAACATATATAACAATCCCCAAAAATTTTCACATAAACCCTAAATCATAAAAACTTAACAACAACAATTCAAATTGGAAATTGAATAAATAAATAAAAAGAAAAACTTATCAAGATTGGCGAACCCACTTAAAATAGGTTGGTACAATTTTTCAGAGGGAGAGAGCTATTTATTCTAGGCTCTGAAGGTTCAAATATGATGTTTTGGGTGGCTAGAAGAAAAATTCTGATGTTTGCTTCTAATCAAATTTATATAGGTTATGGATTGCATGTTTACTATTTCCTATATGCTTCCAGAGTGGGCTTATTTCTACATAAAGAGCTTAGCTTATTTTAAATAAAGGGCTAGACTATTATTTACTTTACCTATATTTAGCTTAAACAACTAAAACTACACACACACAAAAATCTGAAGCCCACTAACTCAAGTGTATATCCGCCCTTATGCCACCTCTCTAGTTATGGGACCTAGCGGAAAAATACCCAAGATAGAAGGATCAACTTAGTCATTTTCTCTTAATTTAATTTATAATAATCTCTATTTACGTTTCTCAAAATATTGGATCACTTGTTGGCAAGAGCGCTTCTACTAGGATAATGTTGTTTATAAATCTTAAGTAAACTTGCACGACTATAAAAAAAGATAATGGTTGTTGTGTTTCATAAAAATAGTATTTATTATTTAAGTTTTCTTTTAATTTTAATTTTTAATATGAAAATGTGCTAATTTACCATATTATTCTCATTTAATTAATAATTTCAATTATTAATGTTTGTATTAACCAAGAACATTTTCTGATATTTTGAATGTTTTACCATTCTTTGCCTTTTGCTTTATATATACAGACATCCCCGATCTCTTGGACCACAGGGGTCCAAGAGACTGTGGTCACCCACCGTTGGATGTAACATCCAATGGTTCAAAAAAGTTTCCTTATATATGATATATAATATTATAATATATTAGATTATTTTTGGGATATTTACTCTAAAATAAATAAAATATTATGTTATTTTTGTCTACAAATTAACCATAAAAGTTACTAATCACTCTTCTACTTTCCCTTAAAACTTCTAGGTTAGAGTTATGATATTTGCACTAAAAACTCCTAATTCTTTTTTCTCTTTCTTTTCCGCTTTTGTTTAACTTAAGCTTTGTGAATTTTTTTCCCTCCTTTTTTATATGTCTAAGTAGGGTACCGTAATATTGGGATTTATGAACTTTTTTTGTACTTCTTCTCTCTGTTGGAATATAAATTATTAACTTTTGAACCTTTAATAGTGTAGACGATGAGATTAATATTCAACAATGTTAAAATATGAAATTCAAGACAATTATGATTGTAATGAATCGATAAATTATTAACCAATATGAAATGATATTATGATGCGGGCTAAACCGAGTAGTTAGTATCGCATTAACTTATTAATCGGTTAGCGCTTGAACTCTCCTATTTGGATTACTTTTTAAAATTTTGTGAAGGGGCCCCTCTAATGTGAAATCCTGGCTCCACCACTGCTCACACACAAGATAGGACTAAAATCCAGGACCTTTCTTGGGAAAACAATTGCCCCAAACTACTACACTAGTGAGTCCTTTACATTACTATTGTTATTATTATTTTGCTGTCAAACGCATGAAAAAATTCAATAAAGACAAATGACAACACGTTTACATAATAATAATTTCACACTGGTTATATAAAAATAAAAGAATCTCTAAGAAAACTATAATTATAAGTTATAATAAATTGGAAGCAAACGTTAAAGTAAAATATATATATTTATTTATTTATATCAAAATTTTAATCCCAACATTATGAATGTAATCTCAAAATTTCTATAAAAATAAATAAAAGAACAATTGGGCTTGGGCCCAATTTCACCAAATAATATAAAAGAATAAAATATCTAATTTTATACAAGTATTCTTTCATATTATTTGGTGAATGTCTTCATTTTAACTTTTTTCTTAATTTATTTGCTAACTTTATAAATAGGTCAAATTAGATTTATTTGAGTGGTGTGGTTTGGTTTGGTTTATTTAAAAAAAAAACCCGAATCAAACGACCTATATTAATTTCATTATTTTTTTCTACTTGATATTTTATTATTGGTTATCACCATTTATTATTATTCTTTATCACACACATTAACTTTTAATATAATCTGATTATTAGTTTGTTATTTATATGAATGTTGAATGTAGCATCAAGAGAAGAAACAAATTTCATTTTTCAAAATTGTATTTTATTGATTTATGTGGAAATTTGAAGAATAAAGTTCGTTAATTACTTTAAAAAGTTTGCCTTCCAAAGAACTCTTCATAGTTCTCTATCTTCTCCCATAACAATATGTTTAATTTTTTTAATATAGAAAGCTAAGTTGAAGAGTTAGAAAGTGGTGACCAAAAATTTGTAGACTGAGAAGGTGGTCATAGACTTGAACTTCTATCGAAACTTTTTTTTGCCTAGGTGACTCACCAAATCAATTATTCAAATGAAGATTCATTATTATATTTAATATAGAGGCCCAAATTATATAATAAAAAAATTATACATGAAATGTAATTTTAGAAACACACCCAAAGCTCATTTACAACATAACAAAGAGGCTTCGAACTTCCTATAAATTACAAGTCCAACCTCAAAACCTCATTAAAAAAAATAAAACCAAAACACTCAATAGAGCATCAAAGTAATTTAATAATTAAAATTAAATTCAATAGGGTTATCTGTCATTTTTTGAGTTTTTTTTTTGGGTTGTTTATATAAATTAAATGGTGTAGGATTTACCTATATCATTAGTGCTAAGAATTAGTATATAACTAAATATCTATTATTTAAAAGCCTTTAAAAAGACTATTGTAGATGCTCATGTCAGCAATTTAGAAATTAGAATGGTGATTGCAATGTTGGCTTTATATTAGGTTGATACTTCGGCTTCATATATTTATGGGCTTTCGCTTCATAATATTATAAGTAAGAAATATATTGATAGAGGCGTTGTTCGTGCTTGTAGGGTTAATTAGAATGAGATTTGGAGTTGTCCCCCTGAAGGTTTCTATAAGCTCAATGTTGATGGAGCTACTGACAATGCAACAGGCTTGCGTAGTGTAGGTGCAGTTGTTCGTAATGATTCTGGAGTTTTTATGGGTGCCCTAGCCATGCAAAGCCCTCGTAGGGTTTCCATTCTAGCTACAAAATTGTAATTTATCTATAGAGGAGTTTTATTTGCTGCAGTTGCTGGTTTTTTTCCCTTTCCTCATAGAAACTGACTCTTTTAAGACTGTTATGATGATTAATTCATGGGAGACTGTTTGGGCTACTATCTGCAACATTGTGGATGATGTGAGAGACTTGCTCATGCGGTTTTCTTTAAAGGAAGTCCAATTTCGTCCTAGGGAGTGTAACAAAGTGATTTATGCTATTTCTCGTTTTGCTTTACATGAATAAGGTCCTTATTATTGGCTAGAAGAAGACCCTATGTTGCTAATGAATTGTATTCTTGATGACCTTATTGTAACCAATGATTTTGGTTAATGAAATTTAATTATTTTCGATCAAATTAAAAAAAAAAATCAATGTCTTCGGTTTTTTATGGCCAGCCCTATGTATTCGTTTTAGCTTTCAATAATAAAATTGTTGTATTTCATTTCACATGACTATGTTACATTTGAAAAGTAAGCCAAAGCAAGTTACGGAAAATATAAGGGAGATTCACTATTATACCCAATATGGGGGCCAAAATTATAAAAATACCCTATATAAAATGGACTTTAGAAACACACCCAAAGTCCATTTACAACATAACAAAAAAGCTTTTAACTTCTTATAAATTACAAAACTGCCATCAATTTCTTAAAACAAGCCCAACCCCAAAATCTCATAAAAATACCCAAAGCACTCAATAGGGCATCAAAGTAATTTAATAATTAATATTAAATTCAATAAGGCCAGCTATCATTTTTTGGGTTTTTTTTGGGTTTGTTTATAGGAATTCAATTGTGTAGGGTTTATTTATAATATTAGTGCTAGAAATGGGTATATCACTAAATATCTCAAAATATAATCCTAAAAAGATTGATATGATAACTTTATACGGTAATTGAGCTTAATCACTAAGAAAAGAAAAAAAAAAAAAAAAAAAGAGTTAGCATGCTGCTTTGTTTTGGATTACAAAACAAAAAATTCAAGTTGTAAGCAAGTAAGGAGCATGCTGCTTTGGTCGTGTATTTTGTAAAGCTGACTTTGCAGCTCACTTTCTTGCTGATTTGGGTCATAAGTTACCATAATGCATGCATGCATGAAGTTATGGGACTATGATAAGTAGGGTGGTGGTTGCAAACTTGCAGTCCTGGTCTTAGAACAGATTCCAAGCCTCTATATTTAGAGGTTATGCATTTATTCGTAATTTCGTAACATCTAGTCTATTTGAATAATTTAACGGTTTACGATATGACATATTAATAAATTTTAACAAAATTTAAAATAAAATTTAATAACTTCAAAAATAGAAAATAGAATTTAAAATTAAAAAAATGAGATTTAAAAAATCAAAAAAATCCAGAGTGAAAAATTCCAGGAAGTGGACTCCCCTGCCCCACCCCATCCCCGCCATGACCATCCTTAACCACCCCAACACCACCTAAGCCGCCATATCAAATGCCATCTCAATGCCATCTCTCTATCTCACTCCATCCCTTCCCACCCCAACGCCTTCCAAAATTGTGCCATTTTTCACCTAAATTATATTGTGGAGGATATGCTTCTGCATAAACAAAGTTGGAGGAAAATCATGAGTTCAATTAATGGCTTCTCAAGCCCATTTGCATATATAGATATGAAGGAAAATTCAAGCAATTTCACCACATCAATGGCTGTGATGATATGTAAAATGTTTTGTTGACTGACTTCCTCCTACCCGATACCTCACAGCCCCCTACCCCTTGCTTCACGTTTTGCCGGAAAACAATGGGTTTTTAGTATTTATTATTTTTACTTTAACAATTAAACAAGTGTTAATTTTAAACAGTTTTTAATTTAAAACATCTATATATATAAAGTAAAAGGCAGAGAATGGTAAAACATTCAAAATACCAGAAAATGCCTTTGGTTAATGCAAACATTAAGAATTGAAATATATATATATATATATATATAAAGCGCAAAGAATAATGCTACTCTTACCACATTTTGTATACCACATTCTCATACCACCTTATATGGCAGATGAGGTGGACAACCACATCAATTAAATTAATTTAACATTTTCTTTTCTTTTATGATTTATTGACACTTTTTAATTGATGTGGTTGTCCACTTCATCTGCCACATAAGGTGGTATGAGAATGTGATATACAAATGTGGTAAGTGTAGCATTACTCGTAAAGCAAAAGGCAGAGAATGGTGAAACATTCAAAATACCATAAAATGCCCTTAGTTAATCCAAGCATTAAGAATTAAAATTATTAATTAAATGATGATAATATGGTAAATTCACACGTGTGCGGAGAGGCTAGTTATTAATTAAATGAGGATAATATGGTAAATTCATACTTTTTCATATTTAAAAAAATTAAAATTAAAAGAAAAATCAGATAATGGATCCTATTTTTATGGAACACAACTACCCATTATCTTTTTTAATTCTAAATAAATTTTAATTTTTTTCAAAAAAAGCCTCTCACAGGCGCAGAAGCGCGTGCAGAGAGGCTACTATTATATAATGTTAAACATTTATGTTGATGATGTCATGTTTTAAACCGTTAGATTATTTGAATGGACTAGATGTTGCAAAATGCATGTAAATGCACAACCTTTAAACATAGAGGCACGAAATCCATTTTCAAACAACTCAATTTAACTTATCTTATTGCACATAAGTTTAGGGTTAGTGTAGTGGTTTGGAGTAATTACTTCCCTAGGTAAGGTCTTGGGTTCGAGTAGTTCATGGCCTATTAGAAGTAGAAGGCGCTCCGGTGGGATCCTCACGGACAGTCCTACCATCCGTGTAGTGTGTGTGAGTTTAGTATACTATCGCTCATCTCAATAAGAAAGGTCCTTCAAAAAAATTATCTAATCCCAAAACTCACTCTAAACTCTATAAATGCCCACCTATTTCTCAAATAAAATTATATTTATGGAATTTTAATTTTTTGGGTCAAATTGTTTAAAAAATAAATTATGAAGTTATTTAAAAAGATTAAATGAAGAAAAATTAGACTTAAATTATTTAATAAAATTGCGGACTTAAAATTTGAGTATGCAGGGTTGGGGAAAAAACGGTTTAAGTCTGGGCAAAACCCAAATAGTTACTTCTTGAAGGGGGGAAATTTGAGTTTAGAACTAAATGTGTTAGAAAATGCCTAATGGGAAGAGTAGCCCAATTTCTTATAAACTCAAGTTAGATCCCTTAACTTATCAATGTGCAACAAACATTTTTAACAAGTTTCTATAGCATAAAATCACGTAATTTATAATATAGAAACTAAAGTGTATATAACCGGTAGTATGTAAGTTTTTCTCAGCACAAACAACGTGTTTGGATCCCCCAACGCTCGGGTGAAATAAACTAAAACAAAAGAGACCTTGCGTATAAAACTGTACTATCAAACCAAACCGGAAATGCCTACGGCATCGTAGCCCCAAACTTACGAGCACGTGAGCTGCGCGCAAGAGCGAGTGGAGAGAGACCCGAGGGCCCTATAACTGATTTTAGAGGGTTGAAAGCATAGTGTGTGGAGCACTGAGCAGCACCAATCAGGTTTTTATTTTTAGGTGTGGGTCTTGTTTTTTTTTTTTTGGTCTGAGTGTGGGTCTTGTTGTGTCGTATCTCTTGAAATTCAAGGAAGCACGTGATTCATTCATATCACGTCACGCGGTTTTCAACCTTTTGCACATTTTGCCACTCATCCGACATGTCGTTTAGCATTACTTGCTTTATTCTTTAAGTGGGGGATGCATTGTTCATGGGACATTAACAGTGATTGATTGCTTTCATTAGTTTAGTGGGTGGGTGGTTGGACAGGTGGCATTGTCTAACTTGGTGCATTTTTTTTTTCTTTCTGTTTACCTAGGTTTTATTTTAGTGGTTTTAAAAAGGTTTTCCATAAGATTAGACTTTATTTTAGTGTTAGTGTTTTTTTTTGGTCCAATGAGTAATTATTTTTCTTTTGCAGATATGACATTATAATTATTCCATTCCATCAAAGAAAAAAGAGTTGTCAAAATAGACCCGTCCAAGGAAAAAAAAAAAGGAACAAAATCTTATCCACATGATACCAAATGTTTTTTTTGTTGTTGTCAAAGTTTGGGAGTATTTTTGTTCACATCTTTAATCAGAGATGTACTATCATTACCCTTCTGAATACTTGACACGTGTTTATAGGTATAACCATGATTCCACAAATACAAAAGAAAGAGGACCATAGTTATATATATGGACACGTGTCAAGTATTAAGAAGGATGATGAAAATACATCTTGAGTTAAAATTGTGAGCAAAATATTTTCCAAAATTTGAGGGAGAAGGAGATGTGTCTTGGGGTTGGGACCACTAACCTGCATGCAAATACTTTTACTATTGAATTATGGGTACGTTGACATATGATACCAAATGCCTTGATTCAGGACCCATCACTTGTAATTTTGCAGTAAAGGGTGGATTTTTTTTTTTAAAGATATAAGAAATAATAAAAATATGAATTCTTCATAATTCTTAAATCATTTTCCCACCTAATAGTGGTGAAAATTTAACCTTATTCGAATTTAATTAACTCCACATTAAGCATTAGGTTCATCATTATTTGAGACCACTAATATATAAAAAAATGAATAACTTAGCTTTCGCAACTTGAACAACTTTTTTCAATTTTTAAATGAAATTGTATAAATTCTTATAGAATTGTAAATTTCTTATGGTTTTGTTAGCGTAATCTCTGTCCACATAGGTAGAGGTAAAAAGCTTAACCAATTGAGATCATTTTGACTATAAAAAAAAGTTTATAAATAAGAAGATGATGATTCGGGTTCATTATTTATTTAAAGAAAAAGTGACCGATAAATACTCGCAAATCCAGTAGTTGAGTACATTTACTTAAACCCTAAGCTCCCATTTGACCTTTCTTGTATCAATGAAAAAAGAAAAGAAATACTAGGGAATCAAGTAGGCTGTAGAGCAACTAATGTTTTATTCCCTTTCAATGATTTCACTGACTAGACCTTAATTCATTAGATCCAATGCATGTCTAAAATATAATGGACCCCATAAATCAGAGGGGAAGATTTGAGGCATATTATTGCGGAAAGAAATTCTTTGAGGAAATGTATATAGCTCATGAAAAGTTATTTGGGTTCATAGTTTCTTTTTGAACCTTTTTACTTTGGAGAATTGAGAAAATCTGTTCTTTTTGTTCAGAAGAAAAATCTAATCTAATCTTATGTATTTTTTCATTGAGTTTGATATGCTTGAGATGGACTTCATTTCTGTGGTCCAGATTCTAACAGGCCCTTTTGCCTCTTCCACGACAAATAGTGAGGAACCAGATCCTCTTTTGGCTGGGCCCTTCATTGCTTCACCCATTATAATACATATTTTTAAGGATCATGCTTCTTTTACTAGTTGTGTTAGTTAGGGTTACACATTCGAGTTTAACCATAGCCATTTTGTAGGATGCTATAAAAAGGCTTTGAATGTCAACGGGGTCTAGTCCAGTAGAAAAAAGTTTTTACTTGCCGACTAGTGGTCTTATATTTGAACTTTCATGATACTTTGGCAGTGTGTGAGAGAAATTCTCTCCCCTATCCTAACTTCGAAAAGAAAAAGTTTTAAATTTTGAACATATATAAAGGTGGGTTGAGTTCAATTATGCAAATGTTGGTCCAGGCCAATGATATACCAACATCTCTTCTGTACCCTTCTCCATTTTTAGCCGCAAAACTAATATAAATGACAAATCAGGAACATCAACCATGAATGAATCAACGTTTGCCCAACATACTTTTGAAATCTAAAAGTGGTGACGTGATCTGTTTGCTTACAGCTAGTTCTATTATGAAAACAACAATTATTTATGGTCAACATGACAAGAGAGTGTGGACTCAAACGTGGGCCTAAGAATCACCCAAATTCGTGACTTGCGGGAGTGGCGGGAGTAGCTAAAGCATGTAGAATTCAAGCACAAGCCCAACTTCTTAAATTAGTGAGTGGATTGCACTATTTACATGTATTGTTTTTCAGTGATAAGAATCGTCTAGTTTTTAGATATTTCTTTAAAGTTAACTCTGGAAAAAAAAATCACTTGAATCTCAAAAAGATGACTGTTATTTTAGTATTTTCTTGGAGCACGGTATTATTAGTCTATTTCGTTGGTCACAATTAGATCACTTAATGGTTTTCAATTTGTCTAATTTTTTGCAAAGATAATCTATGAATAAAGACTTAAAAAATAGGAGAAATTTTTGTATGTTCCGGGTACACCAGCTGGTGTACCAGACATGTGGAAATATTTTATTTTTATTTTAAAAAAGCATTGCAGTAAGTTGGAGAGTTCAAATCACATGTCTTATGTATATTAAATTTGGGATTACCATTTAGCCCTCGAGCTCATGGGCCAATAGAGGCCCACCCGACCCATTGAGAAAAAGCCCAACCTGTTATTTAATGGCCGGCTTGAATTAGGGTGTTTAAAGCTTGACCTGCCTTGTTTGAGTCCATAAAACCTAACCCGGCCTGCCCATAGAAGCCCGGGCTGCAAGCCCATGTATATAACGCATTCCTCTGTGCACCAAAGAGAGGCATTACCTCTCACGACCAAAAAATGGAGAGAGGCATTACCTTTAAAAACAAATTCGTGAGTAATTGATATTTATTCCTTCATTTTCCCCCTTTCTCCCAACAACACAGTGTTGGGCGTGTTTACATGACAACTGCATAACATTTCTTGTGTTTAGGATTCCCTTGTCGATCCAGAATCTCACTGGGATGAATCCCTTTCATGCTAATTTAATTAGATCAAAATCTGTATGATAACAGTAATTGAGTGGCAAATTTTTTTTTAATTTTTTTTATAATGATAAATCTTTGGAGATGCAGTAAGAGAGTATGTCATTCGTGTAAAGACACTGAGACAGATGTGTAGGTGCTCTATAGAAGATGGAGTCTGCTGAATGTGATCAACTATAGAATTCTTGTATGGAAGTCTTACTCACAAGTGTCAAACAAAGAATTCTAAGTTGTGATAATGCAAATTAATCCTTAGACCTGAGACATCACAGTTGTCTTGTATATATGTTGTTCCTCTTTAATAACACTATACGGTCGTATCAAAATTATTTGACCTAAAGGTGTTCCTCAGGATTCTTAGCATGTACGCAGCGACAGGTGAATATACAACAAGAATCCTCTGCTCTTAGTAAGAAGAGAGAATACTCTAAAGATATGATTCGTGAATCTTTGGCCAAAGTATTGGATGGAAATTGAAATAAGAACGTTTGCAATTTCATCAAATTGAATCATATAATCTAGAGATGTTATATTAGGGATTTTGACACAAGTTTACCATATCCCGAGAATATGACATAGAGTATTGAATTAGAGAAGGATCGAATTGCATTGTAATCGCAAAATGACTAGGTTCTCTAAATGAATTCTTTTTAGCTTGGGTAGCCATGACATACTGCTAGGTGTCACTCATGGCTTGTGAAAGCCTTATAAGGACTAATTATAATTAGCCTTTGCCAATAGGGAGAATTATAAGGAGGGATACAATTTACACTAGATTCAGAGTAAATAATTCATACCCACTGCCTCGCTAATTAGAACCCATAAGATCGCACACAGAAAAGGAATCGATTGGAAAATTATGAAGAGAATGAATGATTTTGTGACTTGGTCAAAGTCAATGTGAAATTCAAAGGTTAAAGTCAAAAGTCAAAGGTCATACGGTTGACTCGACACTTGACACGGTCAACTAAGGATGACTGGGACTAACACTCGTTAGACAAGTGAGTGATGAAATTAGTCAAGTCACTAGAGAAATAAAAAAAAATTAGATTAATTTAATTATTCAATTAAAGTTATGAAACTTTAATTAAAGGTCCCATATGACTTGGAAATTCAAAAGGGATTTGACCATATGGATTTAGGCACACATGTGACACATTATAGGATTAATGTGTTAGACCAAGATAGCAAAAGATGACACACAAAAAAGAGAAAATGGGCTTTGGGGGAGGGGGATGTGGCTACACTAGGGTTTAGGGGCATTTTTGTCACTCTTGTGACATTTTTTATCCTATAAATGTGTAGATATGAAATTCTATCATCCTAGGGTTTTTCAAGTTGGTGAAATTGGGAGAAAGAAAACATCAAGCTCTCTCTCCCTAACCCCTTCAATCTATCACATCAAGTGAGGGTGCTAGCACCACTCTTCACTTGTTATCTACACATTCTCTCATCCCATTCAATCATTGGTGAAGAGCTTTAGGGAGGTGCATATCTTTGTACCTATTTGGAGAGCTACAAGGTGGAGAATCAACATCAAAGGGAGAGCCAACAATAAAGGGATCACTCCTTCTAATTGAACACCATTCTTGGTTTCAAGATTCACTCCAAGGGTATGAACATCTTTTCTTTCTTTCAAATAGGATTTAGAGAGTCTTTCGTGCACACTTTCATATACTTATAAAGATTGGGACCAAATGAGACTTGCATGAATCCCTAGTTTATTTAATGCTTCTGCTCTTACTTTGATTTCATATTAGATATGGCTTGCTAGGTGATTTATACTCTCAAAGTTTGGTTGTAGAGTTTTTAGAAATTTCTACACAACACCATTCCCACCATATTCCCTTCAGGATTGGTGCGTGAGGCCTTAGTGCCTGGTCGTTGCATGGGCTTGGGTGACCTTGCCTTGTCTCAATCGAGCCTAGGCAATCTTAGGGGAAGCCGATTTAGGGTTTTTGGAGAGGGCCAGTCACTTCCTAAGTGAGCTAGGCCTAGTCTGCTTTGGGCTTTTGAGGGTGTGCCTTATTGACATTTTGAGTATAACAAGTTGAATTGAAGCAAAATTTGAAAATGTTAAGGTACCAAATTATTAAAACTCAAAATACGTGTACTATTCGTAGTACTAAACTAAAATACACCCTTTATTTGTTCACAGTACATCATATAGCAACAATATGAGATTGAAAAAGCGAAACCATGACATTTGAAAGCTTGTAAAATGGGGAGGGTTGGGTGAAGGGTTAACCGAGGCCCTACTTAGTCACGTTTCGTCCCTAAGGGTTGAATAGGGATTTAAGTAAATCAATAAAAAAATTAGAATGAGTCGTTACATATTATATGGGAATATAAGATAAATGAATTGATATAGCGAGTATACGTTTTTATTTGGATGTGAATATATTAACTAAAAGCAAATATATGATATAATATATATATATATATGTTGAACAATATTATAATTTGGGGCCCTTCTAAAATTAGACCTCTGTGCAATTGCTCACATTACACACCCCAAGTTCCGCCCACGCCTAACTAAACACACGCTCAATATAAAGAAAAAAGAATTATGTACATTTTTTCCATCTCTAGTACAAAGTATTAAATCAAAAACTCACTCTTAGGGCATGTTTACATATCAGTAATGGGTATGGGAGGAAAGAGAATGATTTCCATTCCTAACTTCCCCTACGTTTACTTGCAATCAGGAATGAAAAAATAAGTGGACCCCACCTCAAAATCCGTAATCATATCTTCTCAAAACAAGGTATTAGATCAACTAAGGGGAGTAGTTGATTTGATTCCCATTCCTGTTTTCTCTTAATAACTTTCAAAAATACCCTTACAACCTTACCATAATTCCAAAACACCCCAAACCCTAAAAAATAAAAAATAAAAAAAACTCACGCCAAAAAGTTCCAAGACGCTCTACCCTAAAAAAAATAAAAACTCAGTTCCAAGAAGTTCCATATATTTAATCGTATGAAGATTATGCAGGTATTATTATTTGATTGTTTACTAGTTACGTAGGTGAAAGATATATATTTATTGGAGTTTATTTTTTCGTTTGAAATTGGCTCTGGACAAAGGTGTTATTAACTTTATCATTGAACTGGGCTCCTGTTGTTTATCTTGTTTAGCATATTGATTCCTCATGTTTACACCGCCTCACTGGTTTGCTGCAAGATTAGTTTGGTCTCCTTAACCAATTTGAGAATTATATATGTGTTGTGGTGAAAATGTGCTGGGCATTTTAGTAATCAAATTAATTTGGATTCTGATTCATTAAAGTTAGTAAACAATAACAATGAGAATCAACCCTATTCCTTTACTAATTCCATATATTTAGTAAATAGCTTAATGAGAATGATTCTTCCCATACTGATTCAATAGTTTTCCGATTCCTAAATTCTCCGATTCCTTACTTTCTTTATTACTGATACGTAAACATGCCCTTCATATTGCTAGTTGGGAAGTGTGAAGAGGGAATAGATGCCGTCCGTGTGGAGGGGTTGTCAATAGCTTACGTAGGGATTGAAACGGTGAGGGTTGCTAGCTATTTATTTTCTAATATTTTTTATTTATGAGGGGTGAAAGTGGAATATTGAGGGGAAAAATTAAAGGGTTGGTTCCAACATATTGATATTTTAAGGTTTATTATGCTTAAAGGGGTGTTAACAAAATTTCACTATGCTTTTAAGGTTATTATTCATATTTTCCAATTTATTTATAAGGAATGAGAGAAGTCATGACACTAGGAACTTATATAGCAGAATCAAGGAATGAGAATCAAATCAACTCATACCAAAAAAAAAAAAAAAAAAAATCAAATCAACCACTCCTAGTTGATCCTATTCCTAATTTGACGGTATTCGATTGCAAATTTTGGCATGGAATCCACATAAATTTTAGTTCTTTATGTAACATAAACACATGGGAAGTCATGATTATAATCATTCCAATACCTATGTGTTAGTAAACACAGGAGAAGAAGAAATCATAATTAGTAAACACAGGAGAAGAAGAAATCATAATCATTCCAACACCCATTCCTGATAATTAAGGTTTCTCTTTTATTTTCTGATGGATTGTCGATTATGTATTTGATAAAACAGTATAAACAGATAAAAGATAGATTTTTCTCTCTTTTCTTTTTCTGGCTTTTAAAATTAGAAAGATTGAACTAAATTAAGCATGATTAAAAAAATAAAAAGTTCAAGGTTGAAGAAATGTGGAACTGGGTGGTTCAGATTGACCAATCTATATAAGCCCAGCCGTTAACGGTTGGTAAACCGCCAGTTGCCACCAAAAAGGCATGGACGTAACATGACAAATTACGTTTGCCCTTCATTCAGATAAATAATTACACTACTGGACAACAACGAAACTACCCTTAAAACCTCAAGGGTAGTTTCGTCATTTGAACAACATTGTATCATACCCACTGCTAATAAAATGGTTCCGTTTAAAATTTCACAAAACGAAAAACCAAAACCAAAAAACAGAACCTGAAATCAATTTGGGGTTTCATTTCCACACATCTCTACCTCTCTCTTTTGCCTGAGGAGGTGTTCAAGCACCTCTTCGGATTCATTTGTTCTCGCTAATTTCTCTAGGATTTGTCTCTCCAATGGCGTCCGAAATCTTCAATGACAAGAACGCTGTTTTCAGAAAACTGAAAGCAAAGTCAGAAAACAAGGTTCTTTTGTTTTTTTAATATCATTTTGCCTTTTTTGTTTGGGTTATTCTTAAAACTTTTATATGGGTTTTTGATTTTGATGCAAAATTCGATATGGGTCTGTTAGATCTGATTCAGATCTGTGTTCTGTGCTTGGATCTTGAGTTTTGATTTTCGTTTTGTGGGTTTTTGCTCCAGATGTGTTTCGATTGCAATGCAAAGAACCCAACTTGGGCCTCGGTTACATATGGGATCTTTCTCTGCATCGATTGCTCGGCCGCTCACCGCAGTCTCGGCGTTCACATCAGCTTTGTTAGGTATGTTTCATGTGGCAGTAAGGATCCTTAATTCTCTCAATCCGTATTTTGTTATATTTTGGGTGTTGGAGTAGCTGTTTTGAGTACATATGATTGAATGTTTATTGCTTTAACTATTGGTGCATTTTGTGATGTAATCTAATTTATGTTACGAGAACTCAAAGTTATGTTTTTAAATAAGAGGGAACTGAAATCACGTTACATGTTGGGGATCGGAGTCATAGTTTGTATCATTAATTAAATCTTAGGAATTTGGTAATTAGATAGACGTTTGATGGGATTGGATGGAGGGTGCAGCAAGAAACTTGGGCCAGAAGTGCGAAAGGTTATGCTTTATTTTAGGAACCGTGATCTGTTTTGTTCTTTTAATAGAAAGGAGATTTGTGGAAAGCACCTCTTGTGGTTCTTTGTATCTGTTTGAGCTAGATGGAGTATAAGTCCTACAATTTGACCCAAACTTAATATCTGAAGTACAACTGAAACTATAAGGCAAACAAGGGAACTGTTGCATGCATTCTTAGGAAGACTTCAAAGGTAGATAAGAAGTTGCACACACACGCACCCATACGACTGCAATGAAGCCATTAGTTTTATGTGATTCAAAATTATTAGCAGTTCTTTCCATAATGACTTATGCGTTTATTCGTTGTTACTTTCCACTTAATGGAAAAGCTTTCCTGTTACTTTCCCCTCGTCCTTCCCCGATCTTCCTAGACGAGCCCTTTCCAAGGATGTTCTCAGAGCACATCCCTTTCCTCCAGATGACGACCTTCCCCCACCCCCCTCCTGCCCGATCTTGCCTACCAACCATTTCCCCTCCTCAATGTGGTCTTCCCAAACAATCCACTCTCCCCCCTCCCTACCCCAATCCCCCGCTCACTCAGAATCTTCCTGTCTCCACACCCCTTGGCCCTCCCCTCCATCCCCCGTCATCTTTCCCCACCTTCGATTGTTGAGATTATTTTAGCATCAGGGGTGGATATGATAGTTTGAATTCAGATTTCACTTCTCCATGTAATGAAATTGGACCTAGATTTATTCTCCATGTAATGATTCTAAGTTTACATAAAAGATACTTTCTTGATAAATAATTTGTTTTTTAATGGATTGTACAAGTAAAATCATGTGTATTTTTCAAAGGTTGAGTTGAATATGATTGTCAGATCATTTAGATTTAATAATGCATCCTATTTGAAATTCACATTTGGGTTTAATCTTTAGAAATAACTGCAAAAGCAAAATCGCGACAATGACAATCTTATAATTGATTTGTTTAATTTGTGCAGATCCACAAATTTAGACTCATGGACTCCTGAACAGCTTAAAACGATGAGCTTCGGTGGAAACAACCGCGCACAGGTTTTCTTTAAGCAGCATGGATGGACGGATGGAGGCAAAATTGAGGCAAAATATACATCAAGAGCTGCCGATTTATACAGGCAGATGCTTTCTAAAGAAGTTGCCAAAAGTATGGCAGAAGAGGCAGGTCTTCCGTCATCACCTGTTGCATCTCAGTCAGGACAAGCATCTAACGGGCTTCCTGATGTCAAGACCAGTGAAGCTCCAAAAGAAACATCTTTAGCAAGGAAAGAAACCCCTGAAGTCTCTGCTCCCCCGAAAGCCCCCCATACATTTGTTACCAGTACTGTCAAGAAGCCTCTTGGTGCTAAGAAAACTGGGAAGACTGGGGGGCTTGGTGCTCGCAAACTTACTACAAAGGTTGTGATTTCTTATTATCGCTTAGAATAAATTATTTATCAGCAATGGTATCTTTGAGTTCTGTTTCCTATTTTATTATATTTTTAGGGAAAATGCCTTTTTCTTAGCGAGATAACTTTTATCAAATGCAGTCAAGTGAAAGCCTGTACGATCAGAAACCTGAAGAACCTGTTATACCAGTGCCTTCCTCAACTAACAGCACTCCAACAACAGCTGGCTCGTCCTTTGTGTCTCGTTTTGAGTATGTAGAAATTATCCAAAATCCTGAGACGAATCCCAATGGCGCTCATGTAATTAGTCATATTGCTCCACCAAAGTCGTCAAATTTCTTTGCGGATTTTGGAATGGACAGTAATTTTCCCAAGAGAACTAGTTCAAATTCCTCCAAAGTTCAAGTAAGTTATATTCGACCAATGACATTCACATATAAGTAGTTTTCCCAAGGGAACTAATTTGTTTTTTATGTTTCTTGTTACTTGCCCACTAATAAATATTAGTTCTTTAGAAATAAATCGTTAATTTAGGACCTGCTACAATGTGAAAAAAATTAAGGCTCCAATTCCCTAATCTATATTGCACTTTTCACACCAGGATTTAAGGCTTGACATGATTTAGAAGTGTTAGGGTGACAAATTTAAGAGAACCAAAAAGGCTAAGCTTTTCCTATCATCTGGTCAAGGAAGAAAGAAGAAAGAAGAAAATAGACACTGTATTACTATGATGAGAAACAATGGTCAGACATGAAATCTATTGTATCATAAAAGGGACAAGCTTCAGGTTTTTGTTTAAGTTTTGAAGACCCTGAAATCCCTTTTGCTATAAGAAACGGTTCAAACAAACAAATTTATCTAAAGAGGGGAACATAGTAAAGTACAAAACTGAGTTTAGAAGGAAATAAAAAGCTGCTACAGTTTAAATAATGGTGGGGTGAAAACTGTCTACTTGTTTGTTTTTCATAGTTTTACTGTTTAGTTTTATTTTACTATTAATGTTTTAATTGTATTTGCAAAAGCCTCCATTGATGTCACAAGGGTAATGCATTTTTAAGTTTCTAATCAAACTCAGAACACCTCAATTCCTAGATGAGGATGAATATATCGTTCTTCTCTGTAGTTATACTGCAGGTTGATATGGATGAGGAAGGAATCATTTACCAAAACTTTGTGAAATTGGGGCTGTGTCTATAACAAATCTGCTCGTATATCATAGAAAATATTTTTTAAAGAAATTTGTTAATACTTGCCTCTGAACTTTTCAAACTTGCCCCTGAACTGTCTGGATAGTTATTACTCCAGCATTTAATTCAACATTGTTCAGTGAAATTCAACTTTTAAGGTCACCACTAATTAATTGAAGTGATGTTTTTGCTTCCTGTATGTTCATTAAAAGGAGTAATTTACACATTTGTAGTTTCTGAGTGTTTGTTCTTTTTCTTTATTTTCCGGCCATTCATTGTTTTTAAGGTCACCACTAATTAATTGAAATGCTTTATGTTTATCCTAAAGAGGCTCAAGTCCGTTTGCTTGATATTAGTAATATGGGAAGCAACCAAATGGAGTTTTTGTATTGTGTAACAGTTTTCATATTCCTAAAATCTGTAAGGTCCAGAAATTCTACTCAGAAGTAAACGAGTAGGCAAATTTTCCCCCATGGGTGAGAAAGCATCCTAACGTATTACATGTATTTGGTTATCTAAGTTCTGGAGTAAAAACATTCCTTTTCAGGCAGTCACTACAATTTGAAGTTTTTATAATCGTAATCTAATAGGCAGATTATTGTCTTAAAAAATAAACAAAAGAACATGAGATTGTTGAGTGAGTTACATTATCCTTTAAATGGTTCATGTATGCTTGGCGAGGAGTACTTTCGTTTGCTCCATTCCAATTTTATGTTGTTTTTAAGTGGCAATGACCATATGCCTCAAATGGTAAGGCCTTGTTTTATCAAATAGTGGGGCCTTATTTTATCAAATGGTAGCGTTATTTAAAGAATCATTATGACAATGGGAATGTACTATCCTTCTCATGCATGATATCCAGTCCTGATGGATACTGTGGGAATGTTTAGCCCGTTTTCGGAAGACGTATGCTGCTGGTGGTTTCCTCAATCTAAAAAATCTGTCTTATAGTGTTTGCTCTTTTGGTTATTTTTGCAATTGTCTTTTTGCACTTGCATATTGGCTGATGGAGACACCAACTTGTGACATATAACAGAGTTGCTTTATGTCATGGTTCAGCACACTGATAACCAGTTTGCATTTCTGTTCATGTTATTTTGTGTGTGTTTCTTTATATTGATGTTTTATTGTTTTTCAGATTCAGGAAACTGATGAAGCAAGGAAGAAATTCACAAATGCAAAATCTATCTCTTCCGCACAATTTTTTGGTGATCAGAACAAATCTGCTGATGTTGATGCTCAAGCCTCCTTGCAGAAGTTCTCGGTATGTATCATTACTATCATAATCAACTAAACCCAGTTCAACTGGGAATTTCTTTTGAATTTGAATTCCCTTTTGTCTTTAGTATTTTTTATTTATTGAAGTCCTGCCCTGTAGCTTTCATTCAGCTAGACCTCATATTTGTCGGAGTATATGCCGAGGAAATAATTAAAATCAAAGATAATTGTCTTTTGCAACATCAACACATCTTTGGCATACAAATCAGTTCATACAATTGTGTTTGTAGTTTTCTGATTCCGGACATTACCATGATAACTTGGGAACACGAATGCTGCTTCGTTTTTTTTCTTCGACTGTCATTAAACTATCTCAGCTGCTTCGTTTTTTTTCTTTCACTTTCATTAAACTATCTCAGCTGAAGCGTGGTGGGTGCTTGAAGTTATTAGACTCAAATGTGAAACTTTGACCCCACACCAAAAAAAAAAAAAAAAAAAAAAAAAACTAACACAAATTTCTTGCTACTTCCAGGGTTCCGCTGCCATCTCAAGTGCTGATCTATTTGGCGACAGGGATGATAATTTGCCCCTTGATCTTACGGCAAGTGACCTTATCAACCGACTGTCTTTTCAGGTATGCCTTGCATATAAGAAATTTCCAGTTGTTTTTGAGTCATTGGAATTCAATTTTTTTGTCATATGTTTATCATATTTTGGCCATGTCTGATCAGAAATTAGTCTTCTTTTCCTTTTTGAGTTTCCAGCCTTTTGTTTAACTAATTTCGGTTTAATCTTTGTGTATTCTCCTTTCCAGGCACAACAGGATATCTCTTCCCTAAAAAACATTGCTGGAGAGACCGGGAAGAAGCTTAGCTCCTTGGCATCCAATTTAATGACGGATCTTCAGGACAGAATCCTCTAATGTTGATATGCGTTGTCTTTATTTGTTAAAGTACACCAGCCATTATCATATGTAGTGATTGTAAAGAAGAGTTCATAAATTTTTTTTAAAGACAAATAAGACTTATCAAAATTCTCCAGGCTTAAGAAGAGTGGCTGGTGTTTTATTTTGTAGCACAGGTACTGTTCTGAGATTTGATCATATGCGTTCTTGTTTCTGTAAACCACCATAACATTACTGCTTTGTGTCAAGAGAGCAAGGCAAAGGATACTGTATTCTGTTAAAACTTTGATTTGTCCTTGAGATTTTGATCACTTGTTCATTTTCATGTTGTTAAAATCATTCAATCCAATACAATTTGATAGATATAGTCAATTAACATTGATTCTCAAAATTCCTTAGGCCAGCTTTTGCAATAATTTTTAGAGATGCATATGTGATTGTCAATCCACAATGGGGGTCACAACAAATTTCTGCATTTTCATCTTCGGGAATGTAAACTTCAAGTAAGTTATAGAAGAGCTTGGATTTTTTCGGACCAAAAAATTAAAAAAAGAAGAGCTTAGATTTTTTATTTTAATAAAGGATATGCTTATAGTAAAAGTGCCAAACCAAAAAAAAAGAAAAGAAAATAAAAGTGGTTATGACTATAACATTTTCTGTAGAAACATTCCCAAACATGCCTAGAGATTTTTTCCATCTTTCGGAAAAGGTATTTAGTGAATTCATGTATTATAAACGTACTAGCTTCTTTGCACGCGCTTCCGCGCATGCGAGAGGTTTTTTTTTATAAAAATTTTAATTTATTTTAGAATTAAAAAAAATAATGGATATTTGTGTTCCATAAAAATAGGACCCATTATCTGAATTTTCTTTTAATTTTAATTTTTTAATACAAAAAATTGTGAATTTACCATATTATCCTCATTTAATTAATAATTTCAATTCTTAATGTTTGCATTAACCAAGGGCATTTTTTGGTATTTTGAATGTTTCACCATTCTCTGCCTTTTGCTTTATATATATAGATAGATAGATAGATAGATGTATGTATTGCTAAAAAAATACTTCATTTTTCCATGCACTTCAAAAAAATATGGCGACATATATATATATATATTTTAAAATCGCCATGTTTAATACACATTCTAGCTATTCTAAAAATAATAAAAAATAATACACATACTAGCTCTTGAGCACATGCTCAAGAGTGCCAATTGCGTTTATTTATTATTTATTCTTATTGTTTTAATTTAAAATTAAAAAAGAGAAAATGGGTCTATTTGTGTCCATGAAAATAGGACCCATGTTCTCCTTTTTTATTTTATTTTATATATCTTTTTAATATTAAAAACTATTAATTTACTATATTACTCTCATTTAATAAATATCTTTATTTCCTAATATATTCTAAGATCAATTACATAAAACACCAAATTTTGGGTATCATTTCAAATTCATACATGAACTTGTAAGACCCTACAAACGGATATCAAAACTTACGAAATCCTACAAATGAGCCCCTTTGTTACCAATTAATTGTAATTTTCCTCACCCATATTTCACTACACTAACATAACATGCAACTTCTTTTTTCAACCAAGAAAAAAAAAACACATGAAACTTCTGAAAATAAAGAAAAACGACATCTTTCCCGTCTCTCTCTTCCCTCTCTTTTCTGAACTTTGGTACCAAATTGGAGGAGACTTTGGAGTTTTCCCTCCTTTTCCAAAACCCAAAAATTTTCGAAACACTTTTTTTCGCCTTTCCCTCCTTTCAACCGACAGCTTCAACTTCCCGAAACCCCCAAAAATATTTTAAAAGCAAAATTCTCAAAACCCAAATCCCCATTTCCCTCCTAATTCGTGGAGCCAACCCCAAATTCCAATTTCAGATTCAATTTTCAGTTCGTTGAAAAGCCCATTTCTAGAATCTCAAGAGCTTCAGTGGAAAATTCATCTCTCAGAAGCCAACCTTTTGCCTCCAGACTCACTTCTCACGAAGACCCAAGTGGGAAATTCAACCTCTCCAGCTTTAATGCCTGCTCTTGCAGAAACCCTAGATGGGTCTTCGCCATTTTCACAAAAGGAAGCCGTAGATGACCATGCTTTGGTTTCTATCGCAGAAAATGCAAATGGGTCTTCGCCATCTTCACCTCTCAAAGCCCTAGACGATATGGCTTCGGATTCTTCTTTGCCAAACCCAACTGGGTCTTCACCATCTGTTGAAGAAGGCCAAGAAGATGAACCATCACCGCCTTCGCCTCTCAAAATTGTTGGTAACGATTTATCAAATTATGAATCGGATCCACATTCGGAGTCTTCAGGACTATCGCGGTGGTCGTCTTCCGCACCTTCTTGGTCTTCTCGGTGGTCGTCGAATTCTACCAAGGAATCAGTGATTTCCTCGGATTCCCAGTTTTCAATATGTGAAACAAAGCCCTCTATGGTGGTATGCCCCTTTGCTTTGAACCTGTTTGAAACTTTGCATTTATTTTACATTAAAAATTATAATTATTATTCATTTTGCGTTTAATTTTAGTCTAAGTAATTTTGGGATGTTAAGTTTTGTTGTCGTTTTGGTGTTGCAGGGTGCAGGGCTTGCAAATCTAGGCAACACATGCTTTATGAATGCAATTCTGCAATGCTTCACGCACACTGTGCCACTCGTGGAGGGTCTTCATTCTTGCAGTCATTCCATGCCCTGTGATCGTAAGGCCTTGGTTTCTATTGCGTTTGCTTTATGTTCTTATCTGATATTTTTCTTAATTGTTGGAAGCTTTATGCAGCTAGTTAGTTTTGCTGATTTCTTAATAAATGTACTAATTTAAAATCTGAAATTGGGATTGTGTAGGTGGTAGTGAAGGATTCTGTGTTCTTTGTGCTCTTCACGACCATGTTGATCTTTCAGTAGCCTCTTCAGGAAGAGTTATTTCACCATGGAAACTTGTCGACAATTTGAATCGTATCCTTTTGATCATACGTGTTGAGATTTCTGGGCATAAAATTGTGATTGTGATTGTTCTTTTCTTTGTTTTGAATGAAAAAAAGAGAGTAACTTATGAAGCCCCTACAAGTGATTGATTTTGATTGAGCAGTTGCACTAATTTTTGTTGTGAAATATGTAATTCTACCTGAAGCTTTGAAAATTCTGTAGTTTTACCCTGAGAAGTTTACATCCGAATGTGATTCTTAACCCTCATGCTACTAGATTTCTCATCTTTCTTCCAAAGATACCAGCAAGAAGATGCCCATGAGTTCTTGCAATGCTTCTTAGACAAACTTGAGAAATCTTGTTTGGATTCGTTGGAAAAGGAGAGTCCATCTGCCCAAGACCATAATCTTGTGGAAAGGGTTTTTGGTGGTCGTCTCCTAAGCAAAGTATGACTCCATATCTGATTGCCATGATTCATTCTGCTATGGTTAAATTTGATGGAAAATCAATATTTTATTATAATTCTTATTGATTTTTGTGTGTATGAATTACTTTCAGCTTCGATGTTGCAATTGTGGTCACTGTTCTGACACTTACGAACCTCTGATTGATCTGAGTTTGGAGATTGAAGATGCAGAGACTCTCCAAAGGGCCCTGGAGTCCTTCACTAAGATAGAAACTATCAATGACTTGGAGACAAAGTTTACA
Source organism: Prunus persica (assembly GCF_000346465.2). NCBI lineage: Eukaryota > Viridiplantae > Streptophyta > Magnoliopsida > Rosales > Rosaceae > Prunus > Prunus persica. Next base: position 3,998,021 of record NC_034013.1, on the reverse strand, counting down.
TGTGAGAACTGCAAGGAAGAAGTATCAGTGGAGAAGCAGCTTGTGGTGGACCAGGCCCCTCCAGTTGCTGCATTTCATCTGAAGAGATTTAAGACTGATGGATCTCATGTTGAGAAGATTGAAAAACATGTAGAATTTCCTTTGGAGTTGGACTTGAAGCCCTACACCAGTGGCAGTGACAATAATGTGAGTTGCTGCTTATTATTATTATAATTATTTTTTACACAGAATATGTTGATTTTCCTTCGGATTTGGACTATTAGTCAACCAGTGGGACCAACAGTAATGTGATTGCTGCCTTTAGTTTCTTCATAATCAAATTGGTATCAGTTATAACTTATAAGAAATGCAAGGTTTTTTTAACACATGATAATGGTTAAATGATCTAAAAATGAAGGTTAGCTGAATGTCATGTTTGTGTTTTAGCTATGTTTAAATGGCTGTTGTTTCTCAAGCCCTTGGGGGTTATCTGTAAATGGTGGGGTAATGGGTTAGGATTAGGGTAGATCCAAGATTCGATTCCCTCCAATTTTAATCAAGAAAAAGAATGGTGTGGTCTCTCTAGTTCTAATTTCCTGTTTCTTGGCAATAGGTGGAATTGAAGTATGAACTTTATGCAATTGTGGAGCATGTTGGGTTCTCATCTACTTCTGGACATTACTTTTGCTTCATTCGGTCATCTCCAGATACATGGCATAGGTTGGATGACTCAAAGGTAATTATTTTCTTTATGCATTCCGTAATAAACAATTCATTGTAACTGTTTTATCTGCATGACTTTGTAATTCTTGTGAAGCTGGTGTGTGGAAGTGATTGTCTTGCCATTCATGGCTTCTTTCATTTGTTTTTGTATAAACGATCTTTATGATATGATCTTTGTTCTTGTTGTATGTTTACATGCAATAAACGGTAATGATGATCTATGGTAATTGGATTGTTTCCATCAGGTTTTACCCTCAAATATAGTAGTATTAAGATTTACACTAAAAGTTCCACTGTTATTTTTGTAGGTCACTAGGGTTCAAGAAGAATTTGTTCTGTCACAGGAGGCCTACATTCTGTTCTATGCAAGGCAGGGTACTCCTTGGTTTTCTAGCATAGTGGAATCACTAAAGCCATGCTTGGATCCAGCTATGACGAATACATCACCTAAGTCAGTCCTAGAGAATGTCGAGAGTGTCAGTATTTTATCTCCTAGTGTAAACAATGTTGATTGTTGTGTTGCCAATGAACCCGGAGATGCTCATGAGAGAATTACTCTTTCGTTGCCTCGAGCAAGATGTGAAGAGGTTGAGGTCATTGACACTAGAGATGCAGCCGATGGTTGTTCCAAGGAGACTAAAGATAGTGCTGCTGTGATTGATGCTTCAACTCCAGGGAGGGCAAGTAACTCCTTTGATGGAAAATCACACAACAATGAGAATATATGTAGTACATCGTCTCTTGGTGGAAATAGGTGCCATAAAAGGTCTCCTAAAGTTTATCTCCATCCTATGACACCACCCAGATCTCCTAGTCCTGATCTGCCTTCTTTTGAGTCTCCAGGTAAGCAAATACACTCTGATCAAAAGATTTTATTACCTTTCCCTTGAAATTTATGAATGCAACTAACTTAATGAGGTCGAATTGAATTTTTCAGAGCCAATATATTGTCTTCCGCGCGATCATTCCAAGTCAGTGGACAATGTGGCCTGCAAAAGATCATTGAACAATATTATTCGAAGTGATCATTTGAAGTCAGCAGACAATGCGCTCTGTAAAAGACCTTCCAACAATGATGTAGATGATTCAAAGAGAATTGAAGCTTTCAGATATCTTTCAAAAAAGAGTTTGACAAGGGACAGGGGAAGCCAACTTCTTGCTGCCATGGTCGGGCCTCAAAGTGAAGGTTCTTCGAACAAGAGAAGGAAGAGAGTGGGATCATCACCATGCAAAAAGGTCAGCCCTCCTGGTGGTAGTCATAAATCTATGCGTCCTGTGGCGGCGGCATTACGGTGAGCTGTTCCAGGTTTCTGCTTGCTAAAGCTTTCTCTAGCTCAGCCGCAAATGTAAAAGATGAGCTTGTTCAAATATTTCATTTGAACAGAAAAATAGAAGAGGAGTTTGTTCATATATTTTATCTGGCATCTTTTTATTTCTTTTGCCAAAAATTTTTCTGCTTACTTGTGGAATGAATTACTGTTTCAATTGCGACAACCTCTTTTGGAGTATATATGGTTTTGCTTGCACGAGTGACCTTGCAACATTTTCTGTTATCGGTTCCATACTGGGAAGAATTGTAAGAAATCGTTCGATAACACTTGTTATTTCTCAATGATATCTGATGATTAAGACAATCCCTACGAAACTCTTTCATTTCATTGAAGTTTATTCTTATTCTTACAAAGCAAATAGCATTTCCTATTGATTTGCCCCTGGACTGGACCTATTTAGATTCTGAATTATCTGTTGCCATGCCATACCAAGCACTAGCAAAATCAAAATAGCGAAATTCTTGGGTCACATGAATAGAAAGCTAGCAATCCAATTTTCTTTTGTTTTATTCAGTGAGAGGATTTCCTTAAAAGGGGCCAAAAGCTATCTACTATCTATCAAATAAACAATTATATTGACCTCTAATTTCATCAATTTACCAACTAATCACAAGTTTCATATTGGGTTTCAAAAAACTAGAAATCAATCAATCAAAATATTGCAGGACCTAGTCCACACTCTTGCTACTTATCCACCTGCAGACTTGATCCCCTCATCTTCTCAATGGCGGCACGAAACTAAGCCATGTTTATCAATAGCCTTGAGGCAGAAGTTCACCAACCACTTGTTTCCAAGTCACAATGTGAATATGATTGGAGGTTTGGAGAATTGAATATATTCAAACGGAACCCTAAGTGTATGGAGGAGATACAGATTCAAACGCATAGAAATCTCACAAGAAATCTCAAAGAATAAGAGGGATGACATAAGTAACATGTATGGAACTAACCACTTACCTTTCCTAAAGGCAATCATGACTTGGATAGCCATTGAAACTTTGACATCGGGCTTGCAAATCACAGTTTGACACATGTGCAAAAATAATTCATCAAGAACACTGTAAAAACGAAAATCTTGCGACAAATGAGACAAGAACACGAGTCCCGCATCGGAAACTTAACAAAATAGAAAGTTCCATATAATAAATGGTTTCACTTCTAATAACATTGAGAATTTTTGTACAAACCATACACCTGCTAAACAGGTGGTTAAGTTGGGGACAATATCAATATTGTTAGTGATGGGCCAAAAGTTCGTCCCTCTGAAGTTTTAACATGGTATCAGAGTGGGCCGGTTGACTGGGCTCGATTAAACCCAAATCAAACAAAAACTCCCAAATTGAGCCAAAATGAAACAAAGTGAGGTGAAGGTCCTTTCTCGCGAATATGAGCCTAGTATTTATAGGAAAAGAATTGGGTCTTGGTTTGGAATCCCCAATCTGAATCCCTTGATTTGTGGGATTGATTTCTAATTTGATTTAATTTGAGCTAATTGATTTACTTTAGATGTTAATTACGTCAAAATCTTTCATTTAGGGAAATTAACTCGTGATTTAGGAAGATGACCAAATAAGGATAATTTATTCCTTTTTGGCATATGATTTCATTGGATTGATGAAGCTCTTAGATGCTAACATGTGTCATCTCCGGTGCACACCTTTGTCTGCGTGAGTCATGTGCCACGTGTATTTGTGTGGGATCCACATATTTTCTAGTTATCTTTGACTAGCCAAATTTTGAATTTTGACTATTGAAAGTAAATTAGTGAATTTTTAATTCACTAAAATTTCTATGTCTACAAACACAAAAAGAAAAACTTCTACACATATCATATTGTTATTGGTAGGAATGTAGGAGTTTCTACTTACAAGGGAAGGAGGGAAGGAGGGAAGGAGGGAATGATTTTCCATAAGGTAACTTGTTCATTCTTGAACGGCATGTGAACTCGACACTCACCATTATTGGACTCCAAACCACTTTAATGCTTACACACAAAGGTTTGGTCTTAGAGAATGTAAACGTAACTAATTTTGCTATTGCAGTATTATACTAGCACTCTTATTATTGTTGTTTAAAGAAGGTCAAAAACAACTCTCGATATGTGCTCAAGTTTTCTAATAAAAGAAGCAGAAAACACTTTTGTAGTCATATACCACCAGCATGTGAAATGAATCTGCTTGTGTTACATACCCATTTTCATGCCAATCATACACACCAGTTCTAGCTTCTTAGCATCGATTATATTGATTTCTTGTTTCACCCATAAAGCCTTAATACTAACCCTTTAAACTAGGGAGCTGTTATTAACACACCAAAAAAGTTGTCATCTGCACTCGTTAATTCGGGTGCAATTTCTAAAACAAAATATAGTGCTTTGTAGCATTATTACTAATACAAAATGCTTAGGTTGAGTATGCAAAACAAGAAGAAGAAAAAAACTAGATAACTGGGCTTGACGTTACTTCTCTTGGAGTAATGTTGCAATTTGGATAAGAAAAGAAAACTATTGGTGCTTTGGCCAACCAATGAAAGTTGTCATCGGTATCCAACATAAAATCCACAAAGGAGAAGACACATGCGTATGCTCGAAACATGAAAAAGAACAGGACAAAGACTTTGACATGATCACTATAATAATTGTTGGTGAGCCTACAACTTCCTAGTAACAATAGGCCCCGGCTCATCAATTAGTCAATTAGGTTAGAGGTTGGAGATAAGATTTAGGAATGAGCATCTTATATTAATCTAGGGAAAACCAAAATTTGTGAAATCCTATACTCCTAGGCATGACAGTAGATTGCCAACGTATCTTTGTTTGTGTCAAAGTACTATAACTATGTACACTCCTCGGTTTGATCAATCCCTGAGTTTAGTTTTTCCCTCATGACAAAGTTGGGATCTATTTAAGAAATGTTGAGCCCTTGTAACAATTCCGATTTCGGTACTTGATCAATTTTTTTTTTTCTTCTCTCTATGTTGAAGATTGGCACAAGAACTAAGCCGGCTTAGTAAAGTTTTAAAAAAATTGTTAACTTTTACATAATATGGTTGTTTTCTTCAAAAGAGGAGGGAAGAAGAAGAAAATAATAATGCGACAATCGGTTGTCAGCTGGAACAACAGAGCACTGGCAACATATCGTATGCCGAACGGGTCATCAGAGTCGATGAACATTACAAAACATGTGCTCATCGTCATGGATGGGATGAAAGAGTTCACGACGGAGCCGCTTGAATGGGCCCTTGAGAATGTAATCAACGCTGGCTCTACTGTCACTCTTCTTGGTGTCATGCCATGGCTTAATATTCCCCGTGAGTACTGTGATTCTAGTATCCTCAATCCATTAATCTTTAGTATATGCATATGAGTGATCTAAATGCATGGCAATCTTGAGCTTTTAATTCTAGTTGAGTACGTAATAAAACAAGCCTGCACCACAAAAATCGCCTAACGCTATATAGTGGAAGGAAATCGAACCATTGACCTAGCCTAATCCTAACTCATTTCCCTACTCACCCTCTCTAGTACTTCGGCCACCCCAAAAGCTTAAGGGTATTGGATTTTTAATTAGACCACATAGTGTAGGTGTTGATGTGTTAATTTACAATTGATTATTCAATATTTCATGGAATTACACACAAATGACATAAAAAGACGAAGTTCTCTAGAATTTTCCTTGATTTTATTTACATGTCATGCTTCTATAGCTGGCTATTTACTTTAATCCAAACAAGGTTTTGCTTCGTATATAAAATGGAATACTTGGGTGGTGATTGTAAATGTGCAGTCTCTTCCAAGACATGGCTGGATGTTTGGCCGGTGGGACTAGAAGAATTGTCATTTGTCAAAGAGAAAAATGAGTGGAAAAGCGACCTCAAATATCTAAAGCTTCAAAAAGTGGTGGACCTTTGCAACAAATATGGGGTATAGTTAACGATGGAGCTCTATATATATATATATATATACTTATGCTCGTCTAACATTCTGCATGTGTATGGAATGTTAATTGCAGGTTTTTCCCCAGAAGAAAGTTATAATGGGTTATCCCTCACGGCTGCTGGTTGTTGAGCAAATTACAACCCTTCATGCGACATGGGTGGTCTTCGATAGGTATACCATGCATTACAGTGAAAGATTTCGACATTATTCAGTTATTTAGTTCTTCAGATTTTGAGAAGTATGTCCAATAAGGATGGAGCCTAACTTCTGTTAAGATTTTCATAGAAGGTGATGGGTTAGGATTAACAAAAGCTAGGGTTTTCCTTCGGACACACTTTTACCGGAAAGACTACTTTGTTATTTAGACAAATTTTCGTCCATAAAGAACCAATTGTAACAAAAAATCTTAATACAAGTTAGGTTACGTCCTTGCTAGGCATACATCTCAAAGTATGAGAATCAAAACGACTGATAAGATAGTTAATCAAAATGAAACTTTGGTCAGTATATACTATTTGTCAAATTTTAGCTAGTACTTTAATGGGATCTCTCTGTACAGGCATCAAAAGAATGATAGAAAATTTTACGCCGGGAAGCTTCCATGTAACATGGTGATGATGAACGAAGAGGGGGAAGTTGATATGATAAAGGGACGGCCCATGATAGATAGTGACAGCGCCGTTGGAGAGTCACCGGCCTCTTTGCTACCGACTCCGCAGCTGATGATCTGTGACCACTTGAAGGGAATTCTTAAGAAACGAGCACAAGATCTTCATCAAGACCCCGAGGATCAAGATCGGAAGGACGTGCCATGATCTTGATCAACAAGGGAAGGAATGCAGAAACAAAGAAAGATATTGGCAGAAGAGGAGAGGCTGATGAGCTTATATAGAGATGCAATAACTCCTTGGGGGAGTAACTTGGCCATGGGTTTTATTTGTTTTCACTTGAGTCAAGCTATCAAATTAATCAACTTTTGTTTGGCAAGTGTGTATTCTCCCAAGATTTTCTGATGTAATATGAATTTGCTCTCCATGCTTCTTGTTATAAAATTTCATACATAATCTTCTGGACTTAAGCAATGACATAATCTTCTGGACTTGAGCAATGCTGAGGTCTTATCCTAGCCTTTTTAAAGTTATTCTACAAAGACTAAAATCTCATTGAGAAAAGCAATTTTCATATCCATATTAATATGGACGATCAATATTGCATGTCCATTTATGAACTAATGCAATTATAGCATTCGATCTGTTTCAATTGATACAGACTCGGATAGCTTGCCTTTGGCTTTTTTACATTCGTTGTATTTATAATATAACCCATCTTCTTACCGCAGTCAAATTTATTTTTCATAATACTTATTGGTAAAAAGAAG